>NC_133578.1:4454575-4544575 GCF_964106895.1 Numenius arquata
ATGAGAAAAGCTAGTGACACTTGGTGCACCTATTGATAAACAATTCAGTAATGAGGGGCATAACAAAAATTACCTAAAACAACCTGATTAAAAATGACAGGCAAAGGGTACTACAGAGCTTTGCAGTTAAGGTAACTCTCGTACGTCGGGAGGGATGGAAAAACATAATTAGGTGCAACACAATTCGCTTTAAAATTACAACTTCGCACTCATATTTTGGCTTTCCGCCTCCCCCCCCCCCCCTTTTTTTTTTTTTTGACTAGGAGTTTGATGTGTGTTAGAAGGAAAATGTTCCATCATACTTTGTATGAGATTGATCTTTTTCGGATAATTTGCAACTCAATAAGCTTTTTCTCTCTCCTTTTTTGAAGGACTACATTAATAGCAAAATGCATTGCTATTTGTAATCCAACTTTCTATCTATAGCAAATTCCTATATTATAACTCAGCATTTTACTTCCTTTGTTTAAATATTGGTTTTGTTGCTTAAAAGCACAAGTGGGCTGTAAACAAAGGATAAATAAGCTGTGAAAATAAAAGCAGGCTCCAAGGAATAAATAAGAACAAAATGGAAAAGACTGCACCGGGCTCCTGCGATGAACACAGGGATCTCTTTGTGAGGAGTAGGGGGAAAAAATGCGTTAAAAGGGCACATACTGCAACTCTGAGGCAAACTTTGAAATGGAAGTGTGGAAGCATAAGAGCATTTGATTCAAAATCAGCAATGTGTGGGTTTGCATTTGTGTAGCAGCATGTTGGGAGGGTTTCAATCAGTGCACAGATGCACTTGAAAATCAAATATGGACATGGGGAATGTTTTTGGATATAGCAAATGAGGACTGATGACATGTTTACACTTTGCACATGGATCCAGTACAAAACCATACCCTGCAAAGAAACAATACCCACCATTTGCTGCTTTTCAGGGCTGTAACAAAATGGTGGCAAAGGAAGAGAATACAAGTGAGTGTCTATTCCCACCTGGGAGGGGGCTGCACCCTCTCCCTGCCGATGGGCTCGTTTTGCTCTTCACTCACTTGAGAAAGGGACTTTTTAACAAATATTGGGGGGGAAAAAAAAAAAAAAAAAAAAAGACATGGTGCTTTGAAAAACAACAGTGCGGGAGGAAAAGGAGAGAAAAAGCAAGTTTCAATCATCATTAATGTCTTTCTTTGTTGTCAAAATATTTTCTTTACAGAAGAATTAAAATTATAGTTGGAATGTCACTGGAATGGAATAGGGAATAAATGTAAGCAAATGCACTTTCATCGTCTCCAGTGGAAAAATTGCAGTTTTCGCATTATTTCAGTATCTGGCTCTATATATCCTTAAAGGAGAGATTCCTGGCTTATAAATAATGTATCCCAAGCTATGCTGAGTTGTTAATGAAAGTTTATCGTGATGGCAAAACTTTTTTAAAGAGGCAATAACAGTTGTAGGCAATTGCATCTGACCAGACTATAACGTATCCCTCTGGAAGGCAGCTCCAGTTCACAGTATGAAGTAACCTTTTGTGAATGTTTTCCAAACTGTGATGCATATTTTACATTTTAAAGGAAGAGGCAAAAGTTAGCTATCTCTGAGGAAAGGGGAAAAACATCTGCTCTACACTTTCTGCTAATCAGACATTAAAGAAATGCACATGAACTAATATCCCAAGTTTTAAACTTCCATGAAGAGTTCATTTCAAACTTTTAAGAGGGTATCATTACAGTTCAACTAGTCCTTCAGACATTTGACTTCTGCTACTGATTATTAATAACAATCATCCCATTTTCCCTTACACTTTTCAGCATGAATTCTGAATGTCAAAGCTAATTCTCTCATCAGCCTCAGACTTATTTAAAGCACCGCAAACTGGAGGCTTCAGTTGTCTTCTCACATGATTGGGTTTTTACGACAGTGCGGGGCCGGCATCCCGCTTCCACAACTGCACGTGGGGTCAGCATCTGTCCGACCAGGGGCCGCACAGAGACCCAAAAGGTGGAGTTTTCCCAACAGTACCTGAATCTGGGAGTCTCTTGGCCCCATTTCTGGCACATGTCCAGCCCATGGTTTTGTCTCGGTGATTCGAGAGCCTGGCTGGTATCATGAATCGAATGAAAAATAGAATTATCTAAACGAAGTCAAGCCACAGACTTCATGAGATATTTGTGTGTGTTTTTATTAAGATGCTCAAAGCAGTAACTTATAACAATTTTCTCTTTACTCGTTGCTAGAGAAAGATCCACATTTATATTAGGGCCATTTTGCTCCACGCTGCCCCATCTGATGCCCTGAAATGATACCAAAGAGCTTGGAGCTCAGGTGCGGGTCCCTGCTCCACGCAGAGCAATGTCACTTGCCTGAATGGAGTTACAACCGCATACATAACTAGGGACTACGGCTCAGTAAGTACATTTTTTTTTTTTTTAAGTCTGTCTTCTGCTTTATTTCCAAGTGCAGGCTCTAATCTGTTAATTGTATATACAACAAAGCCAAATTGCTGGTGGTCAAGGGAAATTATTTCTCTGTAGTCATGATTAAGGCCACGTTTACTATGAGGGCATCACAGGATCGTCTCTGTTGGGAATTGCCTCTCTCATCCAGACCTGGGGAAAGCAGGTCAGAAATCTCCTGCTTTACTGGCAGGCGAGTGAGAAAGCAGCCCTACACCCTTTGCTGTTACACCTTTTTTTGCAGTTACACCTTAGCTTACCTTGAACAACCGTCTGCGATCACAGGTACAATACAGCTATCACAGTTCGTCAGCTCTGTTCTTCAAACTTCCCTCTTCTGGACATATCCTCCTTTAGGTAAGGATTCAGCATAAAGGCAAAGTAAACACCAGCAAGTGATGCTTCCTTGTGGAGCATTGACAGGCTAAACTCAAATGAGAGGTCTGCTGGGTCGTGGCTTCCTCCATAGTTACCTTCACCCTTCTGCCATGTTATTTCGGCCAGTGTTTGAACATCCAACAGCAAAAGGAGGAACATGTTAAACATCCAGATATGTATACTCCATAATAAAAGTTATAAGAGATTATTCTTATGAAATACCACCAGGCTCATAACATCATAGTAACCATATTTAGGAAAGCAAACTGGAATTCTGAATTGTTTGTGATTTTCCTTTCTAGTACAGAGTAAAGGCATTTCCATTTATGTCTCAGATAAGAATGCAAAGCGTCATTCATTTCCTTTTGAGAGCCAACAATAAATATAGTTGTGCTTTGGAAGCCCTTTCATTTACCATCTTTTCGTTTACTTGGGAAAGGAACAGATAGTCTAGTTGCTATAAAATTATCATGATTTCCAACTGGTAGAAATTAGTGTAGTGCCACGAATGTCACCTAAGTGAGACCCTGAGTAGAAGGTAACACAGGTTACTCTTCCAGTCACACACAGAACAAACATTAACACCATGGAGTGGTGGCGGATACCAATGTTACCACAGTCATGATAGGACAACATATAGACTATGGTAACATGGAAAAACATGTAGAATAACACTATCACCTTCACTCGTGCAGCTTTTGAACCACATACCTGTCTGTTCAGATTACCACAGTAGCTGTCATCTCATCCTTCTTTGAATGAGAAAGTTCCTTCTTCTTTCTTCACCTCCTGTCCTGTACCTTGTGCACTAAAGAAAACAGACCATATGGATGAGAAACGGGCCAACCCTCATGCTTTGGGCTAAGGAGGTATTGAACTCTCTTGATTAAGTACCTTGGTGGTACTGAGCACAACTGAGGTGCCTCACCACTTCACCAGAATTAGATGTTCTGTCTCTCTACTGTCCTTCACCTAAGAGCCACTTTAACATTGCAGTTTAATATTCATGTCATCACCATTGCTAACTGTTAAAAACCTGAATGATGTAAATAATGAATTAATATGTATGTGCAGATCTCTATTTTGCCCAATATTTCTTGCACTTTTTTTATTGGAGCCTCAGCATTCTGAAGGCAAATACAAATGATTCTTCCCCTTTCAGCCTGACTTTGCTGTCACCGTCACTGGGGTGAATTAGCAGCTCCAACTCCAGTCGTCACAGAGGAAAGGGGACTTTGCTTGGATATACCCAAATGGACCAGTCGTGCCAGAGCTGGTATGACTTGACATACACTAACACACCCAGCAGCCCCTGGGCAGCTGTGGGAATGATCTGGTTTCTTCCACATCCCTTAATGAAGCATGATGAACTCAGTGTTAAGGTCTGTCCTTCCAAGGACTCTACTGGGCTAGGACATTGTACTGGGTTTAGTTGGCAAACCAACACATGACCATGGCAGGGGCCTTCAAGGTTAGAAGTTTATTCAAAATTAGAGCAAATTTACTGAGTTTATGGTAAAGGCACTCTCACATAAGAAAGTGACATCTCAAAAGGTTCACGATTCAGCTCTACATTTGTCTTCAAAAGGCAAAACTTGGGTCAACATGTTGAGTGGGCAGAAATGAGCTCACCTCTGTTTGCCCCAACAGAACAAACTCCAGTTACATTGGCAATAAATTTGGTCCTAACTTTGCACTTTGGGAGGGAATCTTGAAAAACAACCTGCACCAGGACATTTTTTTTTTTTCCCCCCGTTCTTGAAAACTTCATTAGAATCGATACTCATGTGACTATGCTTTTAATCCAAACCCTGCAGTAAGGCCCAGCTTGAAAGAAAAGGGAGGCAAGATCAGTAAAGGTTCAATTCTCAGTTTTAGTTTTAGAATTATTTAGGATACAGTGAAACCAGAAATACAGCACCACTATTACACCTAGGGCAAGGTTTTTCAAGACTATATGCGAGCCAGGAGATGCAGAGGAACACCTGGTAAATTTCAAATACGCTTAAGGTGGGACACCCAGAGTAGCATGGTCCTCTGAGAAATGCATTCAGAGAGTGTTCTTGCCCTCTCTGACTTTTATCAGATAAAAATATATTTTGTGGATCTTCCACTGCCCCATAGTTAATGGTGGAGCTATATTTACTTTCTTTATCACTTGAAGATCTGGTCTGATCAAGTAAAGAGACCAATTAGTAAAGACTGCAGATTTATGTAACTATAAGCCATATACCCAGTACATTCACTACCACCACAGAGACCAGATGACTTTTTCACATTATGGATCTCCAGTTCAACACTTACTCAAACATCCAGTTTTGAGAAGTGCCACAATTTTGAGAAATATCACTGAAAACTGGACATTAAGTTAGGTGCCTTTCCTCAAGGTAACATCTTATTTAGATCAGGAGATCATTTTCCCTTCCTGCTCTTGAAAAACATTTTGTTATTCACTCGGTGTGTCCTATTAGCAGAAAATAGAGAAAGTTCTGATGCATCATAGCATGCATCTGAAATTCTAATTCTAATTAACAAGAAGTCATCTGTAGTTGTCCAACATCATATTATTAATTCACAAAGCAATAAAGGGATATATTTCAGACTGAATGAGAAGATAGGTACTGAATGGGGTCATAGTATGTCACTACGCATAATTTGTCGTGATCTTTAACTATTTCAAACCTATAGAAGTCAAGGTGTACAATGCCTTAGCATGAATATAATTTCTCATATATAAAAAGCAGTTGCACCGGTATGATTTATTCTCATGAACTTAAAACCTAAATTAGATCTAAACCTGTATAACCCAGGGTTGCATAAGGAAGTATATTTTTGCTGTGAATATGTAAAGTTGTGCTCTCTATGTATTTTTGAGCAAGAAAGGCAATTCTAGGGACATCGTAATATGCTTTCTGGCATTATGATCAAGATGTACATTAATTTATTTGAAAGTTATATTTAGTAACAGGAACAGTAGATTTGATAATTCATTAAAAAAGCACATCTTGGTTAAATTCTAATCAACTTTACATTCCAAAAGTCTTAGGGAAGACTTTATTTTAACCTACACCCCAGAAATGAAGATTTTCAAAATGCATTGCCACTGAACAAAATTTTCTTCTTCCTGCTCATTTCAAAAAATTAAGTTAATTCTAAAGTATAGGGAAACCCAAAATCAGTCATTCATTCATTCATCCATCCATTACCTTTCCATCAAGAGAATATGCTGTTACTAGAATTTTGTACAATTAGTGCTCTGAGAGCCCTTAAAATGCAAACCTGTAAGAGGAGTAAAAACAAATCAAAGTTAATCGTGACTGGCTGGAACAAAATGCTTAAATCAATATGACGACAGCTCATCTGCTTGTCATTTAGCCATTACCTGGGAGACTAGGACCTCCTGTTATGCCTTATTTTTTATTATTTTTTTTTAATACAGATTTACCACTTCCTCCATTCTGCAGATACATATGAAGCCAAAGTCATTCCAGACTCCCACTGTTTACTCTTCATATTTTATGTCATTTATTCCTGTTTGTTCTTCACATTGGATACAGAGATAAACACATACGCACATTGGGATGTTCAAAAAGTTTAGTACAACAGCAAGAGAGGGTAAAAACCACCAGTTCACATGTATAACATCCTGGAGAAAATGAAAACAAAACATAACAATTCTCCTAAAGAAGGAAACCCATGTATTAAAAGACTTTCTTTGAATTGAACCTTACAATGAAGACGAGAACTGCACAGTTTAGAAATAATTTGAAGTATTTCTTCCCCATGTGCAGAAGCCAGGTTAAAACACGTTGCTGGCACAAGTTGAGAAATAGAAACCTCACTGTCTGATGCTCAACATACCAAAAGCCTAAAGACATAAGGCATATAACTAAGGAAAGGGCATTTTGGTGACCCTATGGGCACACAGGGCCTGATCCTTATCCTCCTGGCACCAAGAGAAATCCCAAATCTGTTTAGGTCAGTGGTGTTTGACCAGGATCTGCCACTGGGATCAGAATCAGACCCGTTGTGTACACATTTGGCTTTTACTGAAAGTCACAAAACTTCCCCAGAACCGTAGACCCTGGGTTTATGGCAACGCGCGTCTGGGTAACAAAGGCTACTTGGTCGTGATTGTGACAAAGCAAAGACTTTAGTTCTGGTTCCCAAACTGGAATACATAAGCATCTCTTCTCTTGGGGAGATAAAACAGACCCAGTGTCATCTCTGGAAGAAAAACCTATGATGCAACCTCAAAATAAATACACTTATTTGCATATACAAACACTGGAGTCTCATATGTATCTACTAATATCCCTTCCTTAAACTGTTTGGAATATCACATATGCTACAGCTCACACCAACCAGAATAATGAGGGAGGTGTTGTTTTTTGATATTTTTATAAGTTCATGTAACTCTACAGTCAAAGCAACTCTAGGTTCATCCAAGCTATCACATAAAAAAAAAAAAAAGGACTGATCACAAGTAAGTTTATTAAATAATTAGCTGTCTTAACTTCAGTCCTCTCAGACTTGTGTGTTATACAGTCTTTATTACAGCCTAATCACAGCACAGTTACAGAAAGGCAAACTCTGAACTGAACAGCTACTGTCACCTCCCTCTCTCTTTTCCTTTCCCAGCAGGTTAAACGTGGAAAACGCTAAAAAAATCTACTGGGAGTGTGTCTAAAATGAAGCGTAAATAGGTATGGAAAACCTATGAGAAAACTGTTATGGAAGGTGCCTGAATGGCAAAGTGCAAAGGGTGACAAGAAGAAAATTGTGATGGCATACAAAAGGCAAGAGAATAAGAAAGATGTGATACAATAGATAGCTGGCGTGAGCCTATCAACTGGCTGGTAGCTCCTGTTCCACCCACCTCCCCCTCAATACCTTCATTTTTTTTTGTTATGATAAAGGACATTCATGATCAGTAACAATGTTATAATGATAGTAAATGCAGGATTTAAGGTATATAAAACCTTCAGCCAACATTAGAAAGCCACCAAGGGGGAGTTACCTTGCACGAGGTTCTATTTAGTGATGGCTCCACTCTTTCACTCCCTGACTGCAAATCAGCATTTTTAGTGGACAATAGGCTCAGCAGTGGCCTTATGATTGCCTCTTTTCAAATGGAAATGGCTATCCTAACTCCTCTGCCAGGTTTTTCTTACTAGAGCACAAATTGCAGTTTACAAGGCTCTAAGGGGAAAAAAAAATTCTTAGCTGAATATCTTTTTTTTATTCGACAAACTGACATGTAAATTACCCTTTAAGTGCTCCACTCTAGGGCTCTGATCATCTCCTAATTGTCACAGTCAATTGTAGCCAACAGTCTCTTCAATCCCAAGCGCTTTGACAACAAGCATAAGGATCAAAGCAGAATCAGCTCCCTTCAATATCCTTCTGTTTAGGATGCTACAAAAAGCCTGAAAAAGAAAGGTGTAAGGGCATTAGTGGAGAAGGAACTGAGAGTGGAAAGTACTATAGCAGTCATTTTCTTCTTCACTAATATTATATATCCTTATACGCTCCGTTATTCCGCGTTCAGCATGAACACATAAACATCCCAGAGAATAAATATGGTTTGAAACGACTCGGATATATTACTACTTAAAAATAGATGCATAATGCATTTCTGCTGCCTCCTGCATGCCTCCCCCCATCCTTCTCCCCTCCACTCTGGGAGGGAATATAACAGCAATTATTTTTTTAAGCAAAGTTTTTTGGTTATTTTGTGTTTTGTTTTTTTTCCCAAAGCAGTCCCACACTCTCTTCCAGCATGAGCTGGGCTGCAAACCAGCCTACCCTGATGGAAACCCATCCTAAAGTCGTATTCATGGGGCCAACACAACTTAGCCATGAAGCGGGTTATTTGTGCAGCTCTGCTTTTGCTCTCTGAAGTGCCTGTAACCCAAGGTCAGGCAGAGGCTGGAGCAAAACCCTCTCATTCAGTTGGAGTCCAACCCTACAAACAGCCAGTTTCAGTCACATCCAAAACGACTGGGAAGAAATACAAGGATAAATACTGCCATCCTCAAAGTCTGCCCAGGGAAAAAAAGAAATTATTTGCTGTAATTCTGAAAGAGGATTCACCTTTTATTGTATTCCAGACCACTTTAGATCAGCACTGCACCACATTGCTTAAATTTTTGTACTAGCTTGCTGTGTTTGATGATATGAGCTTGCTCGCTCTGTAATGTGCTTTCATACCCTCAGCACCTCGCAGGCACTCAAAGTAAGCCTTGTTGAAGTCGTGTTTCTAGGGAAAAGGAGTGAGGCGGAGCTATTCCGAGTCGTGTTTTTACTTCAAAACTTGTACGTATCCCCAAACGTAGCAATAACTCCCACAGAGGCTGGCAAACAGCTTCTGCCACACGGGCTGCAGGGGAGGAATAGCACCGCTCCTGCAGAAGATGTGCTGCTGAAGTGGGAGAACGCCTGCAGGATACCAGGGAGGCAAACTGGGGATGTGCCAAGCTCTGGAGTAACTCAAATGGATCTCCAAACGGATAACCAAGCTCTGTAGGGTCGGGCAACTGGATCCTTTTGGTCTCCACAATGATAATGTTGCCAAAGAGGAGGGAAGCAAGAGACTTCATCCGTTTTCCTGGAGCTCTGTCTCTCCCACTTCTGCAACACTTTCCACAAGAGATAGCTTGAACACTTTAAAACCAAAAATAATGGGAATTTGGAGGTGAAAACCTATTTTCCCCTTCATAAGGAATTCATTCACTTCTTACAGCTATTTTTAAGACTCTGCCACTTGGCATTTCTTAACGATGATGTACCTTATCCATTAGCTCACATAACACTGGTGGAATGGTTAGATGAAACAGCTGGATGAGTTCAACAACCTGCTGCCCCCCCCTGTTATGGGCGCCACTTTCCTCACCCAATTTCTGGGCTTCTGTATTCAAGATGAACTCACTCAGATCCATAGACCAGCAGAAAACCAGTTATTTGTCTAACAGGACCCCAAGGCAAGGCTTTAAGGTAGATGTTCCTAAACCATCACCTACATCACACTCCCACAAGGTGACCAAAAAGTTTAAAATGCAAACAATAACCCTGTTTTTACATAGAGAAGACTCAGAGCTCATAGGAAGACAGCACAGATACAACAAGGCTTCCTACAGACCTGCCTCTGCACCCACCTACTGCTGCCTGCTCCTGCCTGCACCCACCTCTTGCACCCACCCATACTCAGAGCCCCCAGCACCACCTTGCAGATGAACATTGTTGAGTTAGAGATGCTAGAGGTAGATAATGCATTAGATACAAAGACTGGTGAGAAAAAAGTGTTTTTGATAATGAACAGGAACAAAAAGTCAAAGTTTCTCATGGGAAAGATGGTCCAAAAAATGTTGATTGGGAAACATCAAAAGCACTCATTTGAATGATGTTGAAATAATACAGAAGGTTAATCTAATATATCATTTAAAATAAATGCAAAACCAAAATTATAAAATTGAAGGGAAACGTTTGTCGCTAAGCGGTTTTATTTCCATATTATCAAAGGGAAATATTTTAACTCTTTCTGACCAAAAATTTCACTGAAAAAGTCATATTCTAAAGAAAATTTTTCCAGCTCAGTGAAACATGTTTTCCCCGCCAGCGAATTTACAAACATTTTGCAGCTTTACATAAAGATCAATATCTTCCCCAGACAGATAAATTCTGAGGTGGCTCCAGTTAAAATGGACACAATATCTTCCTTGATATTCCACTATAGAAGGCAAATTCTGTTATTTTCTAGGAAGATTATTCCAAGACACTAGGACACCTTCCAAAGGAAACCTTCCCAACATTAGCAAATTGCTCTGTGGCTATTTAGCTCACTGGAATTAACTTGGTATATAAAGATATTTTCACCTCTTCATTCACCCACAAGAATGCCACATGCCAAGAAAAAGCTACAAGGTCACCTGGAATGTAATTAATTTTTTTTTTTTTTTTTAAACTGTGCTTATTTAAACAACAGAAGCATTTCCAAATAGCAGGACATCAGCTAACACAACCCGCGTTATTTTTCTCACCTTACTTGAAAATGCATCCAAATACTTACCACACAGAACTGTGGGTTCCCGGCTTTGTCTGTGGAGTTGTTGACAGTCTGCAGAGAGATGAGTAGCAGGGCAGTCCTGGACCTTTTTCTTGTTTCCAGAAGCTAAATCATAATAAAGAAGGTTAAAATAATACTCTTTTCCTATCAGAACTTTTCCATGGAGACAATTGCTGTAGTGTTTCAAACTACAGATTTCATTACCAGAAAGTAGTAGAGGGTCCACATGACCATGAATGGGAGGAGATAAACTCAATGAGACAATTTTCCCTTAAAATAAGACACACATTATGGAAAAAGTTGAAAAAAAAAAACCCCTGCCCTACCAAAGAATATGTTCTTTCTTTCAACGTAAGGAACCCACAGCAACACAGACCATTAGATGGACTAAGCCATTTGTTGCACATGACCATTTCATGATACTTGAGTTCCAATTTATTACGAGGGATTGAAGAACTGCCTTGCATGACTTTAACAAGGGGAAAGGTGCCATAATATCACTCGTGTACTGGAGCAGCAAGCAAGAAAGTAGCTCCTCCAGCTGCCTCCCACCCAGACGAGCAAGTTATGGGGCTGCCTAGGGGCACAGGGACTTTTCTGGAAGTATTACCCCCAAAAAAAAAAAAAAAAGAGAGCACTGAAAGCTGACCAGAAGCATGCTTTACTGATAGGATGCTGGTGCCTTTTTCTACAGACTTTAACATAAACCCCCAATCTGACTGTAGAGCAGAATAATAGTGCTCATTGTGCCCCTGACATTTCTCTCGGAGGGGGTGGCTTTTCGGTAAGCAGTTATGTTTCCTTACTTAGTTCTCCCCCACAACCGTGGATTTTTGCAGGCCTTATTTTTCTGCTTCTGAAAAGTAAAAGAATGAAAGGTTACATCTGGGGAGTCTAGAAGTGACAGCCAAAGTGTGTGCATTGATGCGATGTGAAAGTCCACGGCTACGTAACCACCATCGCAAGATTACTGATAGGGCTCCTAAATTACCAACGATTAACCAATGTGCTCTGGTCATTAAATCCTTGTTCAATTCAGTCTTTCAGGCAACAAAGACATACTATTTCTCTCTGGGATGCCTTGCAGGTATCAGTGTTGAGTTTGCTAAGAATATACATCACGTCATTACCTCTGCAATGGCCAAAGCCACATGAAGTGCCCTCACAAGTCCTTAGGAAGCCATCTGCTTTAAGCCTCACATGGGACTTGTTTTAAGGAAGTCACATGCTGCTTTTTAAGTGATTATTTCTAGATGGTGCTCAGGGGCAGGGAGGGAGGGTTGGTGACCACAGCTCCTTCTGTGCAAAGGCAGAGATTCAAGCCGTTGAATACTGACAGCAGTGATCACAGGACTGGTACTGAAGGAGCCAATTTGTGTGGAACTGCTTGCTCTTAAGAAGAAGCTTTCTTGGGTGTCTTCATAGCTCATTAGCACAGTTCTTACCACAGTTAGCTCAACCACACAGCTTCCACTCTAGCCACATCCTCCTAAGCCCAGGAAAACAATCACAATCCCATTTCACAGAGGAGAATATAGAGGCTGTTTTAACAGTGGGATTCAAGTCTATTAAAAGCTAATAAGAAGATACGCTGTCCAGCGAGTTCACCAAAGTCATAAAAAATTGGTTTCAGCGCCATGGCCACAGCATAGCAGCTCCCAGGTCCTAATCTGTGCTCAGCCTGTTGGGTATCATGAAGACTTTCCTACTTTTAACTCCTACTAGGTCATCACCAGGCAGCTGAACGTACATTGACATTGCTCATTTGAGGCTCATGCACAACAAAATAAAGAACAAGGGCATCATTCATGGACGCCGACATTAGAACTTGATGGTAAAGAAAGCTGTTTCAAATAATAACCAGAGAGTTTGAAATGGCATGTCTAACCACACATCTGTTAAGAAGAATATTACGCAACATTTATCAGCTCAGACAGGAGCCTGCTTCATAAAACTGGTTTCAATGTAGGATTTTAGGTATATGGCAACTGATTGAGTGAATATAGACATTATTTTACACTAGGAAGATTTCTATCTATTACTAAGCTGTAGTTTTAATTGACATTAAGCAAAAAGAACCACAAGAATAGAGTGAGTGCCCATTTCTCACAGCCCGTCTATCTTGCATATAGTTACTTAAGGCTCATATACCACCAGTTTAGAAACATGCATAATTGCTTATGGTCAGCATCGTATCACTGCCAGATCACACATTAAACAGATAACCACTATTATTATAAGAGCAACTTCCTTGACCTCGTATTTTGGTCTGGCTCCGAATTCCTGTACTTTACCAGTTTGGTTTGTTGTATTATGCCAGCCTTCTGCCTCTACATGTCATTTTCTACTCTTGTAAGTGACCGGTGCAATAGAGAGCTTACTATAAAAATGCATATTTGAGCACACGAATAGAATAAATTCAAGAAATATGATCACAGTTGCTCCTGCAATGTTTTTATAAACACAGAGTCTCTGCTTTTTTATTATAGTTAAGGTACAGTGTGTTATTTGGCAGAGGAATCTGACTTGAAAATGTAAAAGGTTCAGGCAACCACACATTTGGAAGTAGAAATCTTTCCTTAAAACATGGCTCTGGTTTTTAAACATAGCAAAATTTCTGGAAACTTCAGTTTCTCAAAGTCTGCCAAAACTCCAGTCATATGTAACATATTCTTGGGGCTTACATATAAAGTTTCAAGTAATAAACAACATCTTGTTTAGAGGAGGATGGAGAAAAAAAGGGGGAAAGCACTCATTAGGAGTCAAAGCTCTATATCAGTACTGAAAACAAAGCATGTTTCTTGCAATGAAACCTCAGAATAACCTTAATAATGTATTAATAAGAGAACCAGGTGCTCTTCACACCTCTAATAATTGCAGTTAAAATTGTAGGTTAAATTCTTGCAGCAATTAGATATATTACAAAGGAAAGAAAATTTAACACGTATTGAAGCGCACTCAGGTTTTCAGCAACAGAAAGAAAACTTCTGCTTATCCTAATGCTGTAACAAAATGAGTTACATATTGTACATAGCTATACGTCATCAGTAGCCCTTCAATGCTCTCTAGATAACTCATTTTTCATGCACTTTTTATTCGGGAACAAGACTGTATTTTTTTTAAAAAAAAAAATGTTGTTTCCATATGAAGGCTCATCATGCAGAATATTCACAGCTTAAATATATGCACAGTCATCTCTACTAGTCAGACACCATTTCAGTCTGCTCATCAGAATACACATTAACAAAATGATATCAAGATACAGAAATAGCACACCACTGCTAGGATTGAAGCACAGGCTATAATACCTACCTTACTGGGATCTAGTAAGGTATAATTAATTAATGCTTATGAAGCACTACAAGCTCCTCAGATCATCACTTCAATTCATCATCACCCCCATTTGTTTTGCGTCCCGCTTTCCCCCTTAATTCAACACTGAATTTCTTTGGGAAAGTGTTGCATTTATAGAGTAATGAACAGATGAAAGCAATTGGAGTGATTTGGCCTCACTGCATTTGCAGGAGTATAAGAGGGAGCAGGAACTCTTCCTCTTCCTCTCTGCTCAAGCCTCTTGGTATCAGGTCTAAGGAGAGCGTGGAGCTTCATGTCTTAGAATGTTTTTTCTCAAGAAGCCACCTCTGACCGAAAGTGTGTCAAAATGTAACTGGAAACAAAAAATTGCAACAGAAAAAGTTGAAGGCAAGATAGTAATGTTAAAAAACTTGGTATTAGTCTGGGAAACCTCCTTGCTCACATTTATGTTTAATTAAAGATGGGCATGAGCTATAAAGCTCAGAGGGGGTATGGATGCAGACATCTGGTTCTTGCCTCATCTCTAATAATTATTAGATACATTTGATGGAAATAGTTGGAAAGAAAATCAATAAGAGAATGAATCAAGAAAATTAATGGCAGATTCAAATACTTACATGTATAGGATTTCACTCAAGGGCGAGACAAGATAAAATTAGTAGTCTGTATTAAAACAAAACAAAATACAGTTTGATCAAACTTCCATTCAGTGGAATCTTTTTTAAAGACTTTAGATTTTGGCATTAAGTAATTTGGGTTAGAGAACTTAACAGAAAAGAAAGGAAAGATTATCTAGTGAAGCTCCAAGGTTGCTATAGACTTTCAGGGAAGAAACCAGATTAAGACAACAAAATTACTGGTGGAAGAAAAGCTGATAAAGAAGACTAGAATTTGATAATGGAGGAATTTAATTATTCAGGTATTGATTGGTATGATAACTATGTGGAAGCTAACAAAGTTTGTTTGTAGTGGCAATGCTATTAGTCCACCAAGCAGCCAGTGGCTATGCTGAGCCCCATACTTGGAGATAGGCATGTATACTGTTATAAAATTAATTTTAATTATAAAATCTAACTTTAATTACATTTGATTTCAATATAACTTTTAAAGTTAATGATAGGGAGTTCAAACCTCACTATCCTAAAGATCCTCATAGATTTAAGGGATAAATCAATAGAAAACATTCTTATCAAGAAAAGCTTGGGAGATTCACAAAGCAAATAGACTCAGGTCAAAAGAACAATTAAGAAAACCCAAATATTCTCTTATTATTCACTCAAAGACGAAAATCTTATGCACAGTAAAAGAATTGACACGGCCAGTGGTGTGGGGAATTGTGCTAATAACACATAATAGTGGCAATCTGATAGTATTGAACCAGGGGAAAGCAAATATGTTTTAGTGGGGAATATTTTGCCGTTATTCTGATTAAAAAGTTCTTCTGACTGGACTTCAAAGATGGGACCTCATCTCTCGGGACTTACAAATATAGTTTCTCGTTTAGATATTTTTGCTCCTGACATACCAAACCAAGGGCTTAGCAGTTTATAAATGGAGTCGACCTCGTGCGGTCCCATGACCAGAAGACTGATCTCTAGTTCCATATATTACATATCTAACCAGTGCAACATAATCAACATACCTGAGAGCAGGTACTTAAAATCCTGTTCTACCCCAAGGTAGAAGAGCTCCAGCAAGAGGAGCAGGCAGCAACCACCAAAACTTGTTGAAGCTGAGGTCTTCATGGTTCAGGTCTCCTTCAGACCAAAGTTAAAATTCACTTGGTTTTCCCATGGGCTCAGTACACACTTTCACCACCAATTTACGTGAAAGGAGGCACCAGCAGCTGATAAGGAGCTTTGTACAACACTGCAAACTTCTCCTCTGCCATTGAAAGAAAGGTGTCTAACCCTGGTGGGGTGGAGTTTAAGGACCCCCATGGGGTTTGGCATGTTCCCAGGATGCTGAGTAATGCATGAAGAGCCTGTGGTGTCCACCAAAAGCTTCCTGGCTTAAATGAATGTTGTTTTGCCTTGCTTTGCCCTTGGCTTGTACAGAAAGCTCAACTCTCTTGAATCTGATTGCCATCTCATGTTTCTGCCACAGGTGAGAAGAAGGTTGTCTCAGGCTGGTCAAAAGCTTTCTTATTGATTAAAAGAAGATTAATTATTTTCATTAAAACTAATCTTCTTTCAGGGGAAAACCCAGTTTTTATTAAAAAAAAAAAAGGAAACTTGGAAAAAATTAAGATTTTGCTTTCCCATGAAAAAATATTTCTGTCTGGAATCATAACCACAATGCTCCACCGCTTGTTCCTTGCCATGGTTTATACGCTAGGCTATAGTTCATGCAAAGTATCGTAGCACTTCAGCAGAGAGTTCTGGACACCACAAGAGGCAGAGCACCCTGCTTATGGAGGACTGTGGCACCCAAACTACAGCACCCATTAAACAGGTCCATTAAGAATTAGATTATACAAATCCCATTTGTTTTAGTCTTAAATTTTTCATTTGATGTCAATTCAAGGGGGGGACGACACACACACGACTGTTTTCTGTGTAAAATGCCGGGTTTCCAATATTGCAATCAAACAAAGCATGAATGTGATATTAATCACTTACTGTATTTACCAGAGATTGCCAGGTTCATCATTGTAATAAAGATCCACATAATAAAGATGTGAACAGAAATCTGGGAAGGACAGTAAACATCCTAAAATAGTTAAACAATGGAAAAATAAAGCATAAGAAATAACTAATCTGAAACAAAATATTACATAACTCATATAATTTAATAAAACATTGAGGATTATTTTTGCAGCAGCAAATAAAAATACACTTCTTGAGCCAAAGAAATCCGCGAGAAATGTGGATAGAGAACTGTAATAAATCAGAAATGTTAAGAAGCATCCCAACAGTCATTTTGATCTCTTGGCACTGAAGTAACGCAAGTGCAGTGCATAAGGGTTAACTCCTCAGCTCACATAAATCAAGTTAACACCATTTAAGTTAGCTAAATGTATTCAAAGTCAAATTCATTTACTCCAGCCAAAGATCTGTCCCTAACTCTATCCTTTGCATTTTATACTGCATTAACTGTTTTAACATATTCAGCTTTAAAGCCCAATATATTTCAATATAGTCTCCATTACATGTACACACTTTTGTGTACACATGCATATGCAAAGGATACATACATATGAAATATTTTTCTAAATCATAATATAAACAAATTAACATAACACGATTCATAGTTATGAAAAAAAGAATAGGAACAGTTTTGCAGGATTTAGTGAGGAAACATGCTGAAAATCCTAATTTGAGTAGAGTCAACCAACGTGGATTTATGAGCAGGAAACCTTGCTCAAATAATTTGTTGGAATTCTTCAAAGATATCCCTGCCAAGGTAGACAAGAAAAATGCTATGGATGGTATACAATATGCCTAGACTTTCAAAAGAGTGTTTGATAAGATCCTACGCTGGAGATTACCAGCAAGGTACAGAGCCACTGCATAAACGATAACAAACTTTAATGAACTGATAACGGTCTGAAAACAGCATTCACCCAACGACTTAGAGATTGGCAGTCAATACAGGGTAGTGCTTCGGTCAGGTTAGGAGCTTGTCTTGTCTCTAATCTATGTAAAAGAATTAAATCAGAATATCAAAGGTAACGTATCAAAACGAGCCGGGGACATAAAAGCGAACAGGGGCTCTCGCAACAATTGTTTAACACCGGTTATAAATGCAAGATCCAGATCACCGGCAAAGGCAGCATCAGCACGGCTGGAGCACGGAGCAGATAGAGCAAAGGAAACAGGTTTTTCTGATGCGATGAAAAACATGAAAACACACTCAGTGTGGGCAGAGGGATGGAAAGGGATGGTGGAGGGTGCTACACGAAAGGGAGAGGGAGATCTAGGTGCTGCTTGGAGAGAAGGGAAGAGCTCAGGGAGGAACTGGAATTCCAGGAGAAGGGAAGAAATAGGCAAAGAGGATGCTTTGAACTTTTTAATCCTTAGGAGATGGGAAGTTTAGAGGAGATTAAAAAAAGTTCCGAAATTAAAAAAAAAAAAAGAAATAAGCACAACATTCTTTCTATCCCAATTTAATGGATAAGTGTCTGGGTAAGACCTTTTATCCCAGGGATGGCTACCTTCTGCTTTTACTCTAAGGGTCAGATAACAAAGCTCATCCTGTTTCCCTTGAACCCAAGCCCCATGTAGTTCTGAAGCACTGCCAGCCTCCTTCTGCCTCAAGGGTGACAGACCTGTCCAGAATATCTCGGTGTAACCAGCAGACCCCAGGACAGGGCAAAAGCCTCGGGGCTCGTTTCTGTGCTGCCAAGGCTCAGGTCTGTCTTGGAGGATCTTGACAGCCCTTATGATGCTTTTTCAGAAGCACCAAAGAGATTAAGACTCCTAAATCCCATTTACAAGAGTGTCTCCTCACTGAGCAGCACGATTTGATTTCACTTTCAGAGTGCTCCTTGAAAATGGGGCTGGGTCTCCTAAAACTTGGAGGGGTTTTAGGGACCTGGAGAAAAGTGAAGACTGTAGCTGGGACCTTTGACCCCAGTCCCAGTGGGATTTTTGATATCTACCAGGGACCAGGTCCATGAAAAGAACATGGCAAGGAGGCAAAGAAAGCAAGAACAGGACTCTGAAGTCCAGTGGTTAGGCCCTCCACCTGACAGAAGGATATGTCCTCCAATAAACTTTGATGAAAAAATAAAATTAAATTTAAAAAAAAATTGCTAAACAGGGCTGAATGGATCCAGCATCTGAGGTTATTTAACTACAGACTTTTAGCCATTATTTTGACCCTGATGGTAACCGCACAGGATTTCACCAGGCATTTAAATAAACATAGCATTAGTTAGGAATGGGCTCTGCTCACTATGGCTCTAATACTTCTTTCAAGTTTTACATCCATGTTACTTCAAGCAACTTGTCCAACACTAGACCCGAACTCTGTTGGATTTACTGCCATATCTACTTCACTTATTTTATTGGACCATCTTTCAACAGCAAGACCAAAAAGATTTGGCTTCAGGAGCATTTATCAGAACTGTACAAAGATTAAAATTTCAGCTTATTATACATTTTTTTACCAATTATTCTCACCATTATCCTTACACAAGGACCTCTCAAAAGAGCAGTCTGACATTGTGATGGTCACTACACTAACTTCAACTTTTGCGAAACAATACCCTTAGACAAGGAATAAAAAAAAACCCCAAGGATTCACGGCTGTTCACAATCCAGCAGATGCCATGGGAAATGTCTTTTACATCCCTCATTGCCCAAAGCAATCCTCTCCAGGCCCAAAGTGGCATTTTCAATTCCTCTTTGGATCACCAGCTCCCTGGTAAGGTTGGATTCAATCCTCCAAATTTAAATGTAAAATTCTTTTGAGACTTTTACAGGGTTTTCTTTATCACTGTGGATCCTGGACATAAACCTGAAGTTTTCTGTGCTCTTAAATACTCTATACTGATTTTTTTTTTTTTTTTCACCAGCTATATGCCTGTGTTTTCCTCTCTGTCATAACTGTTTCTTCACCTGCCCGAAACCAAGAGATTTCTTATTTTTCTTTCTGTTTCCAAGTTTCTCAAAGTTCCCTGTCCACCCAGCACTGCCATCTTAGTTCCTGAATAAAACCTCAGTGTTTCTCAACTGGGTGCAGAATTTCTTCCCCTAAACAATCTTTGCTAGCACTGTCTCTTTTTTTCAGGAGAAAATCTTTAAAAAAAGAAGCCAACCACCCCCCAAAAGCAATTTTATTCATCACAAAGGCAAGTTGCTTCCCTAAACAAGAGAGCGTAGTTAGATATCAAAAATAATTGTAAACATATTGGTCTTCCGGGATTTCAGTGCACATAAACAACAATTTTAGAGTCTTTTCTCGATCTTGCATCACAGCGATCTACTTTGCCTGCTTCCCACTTTGTACTTCATCCGGAGTATTTTTGTTTCACCCGCCAATTGGTCTTTGAAATTTCAAAATCACGCAGGTTTATTTGCGACTTGTGTTTCTTTCCCTATGTCTGTGTTCAGATCTCTAATGACATTCTCTTTTGAGTTGCCTCAGAGGAAGGGAAAAACCCAGGTTTTTTAAAATGTCGGCATTCTGAGGAAGCATCTGTATGCTAATTCACTCTCAACTTTGCTAGCAGGAAATTTAAAGGGAGATAGTTTTTAATAAATGAAGACCAGCGAGAAGTTAGAAATCTTTGTAACGTTACTGATTTCTTGGGAGCTTTTTTCCTCCCGTCAGCCTTCAAAGCTGTTTCTTGACTTTAGGAGATCATTATAAGTTAATACTCTACCACCAAAAGTCCCGCTCCACCTTAAAAAATTGTACTCAATCTGTCAAACATCAATTTTGAATCAATGCCAATTCAGTATAAATAAAGTGTGATATGGACACTCCAGCAAAGGGTAGCCTGCAAATCAAAAGAACTGTTATCGCACAGGGAACATGATAAATTTTCTCCAATAATTCCAATTTTGATCACCTTTTCCAGAGAAGAACTTTAGTGACTCAAATAGGAATAAGATATGAAGCAACCGTTGTTTCCGGCTGTTAAAGATGCTTGATATAAATGAAGGCTGAGCTTAATCCTTTCTAAAAAAGACCTAAACATTAACATTTTCATAATTAGGATGAAAACTGAAGTGGTGGTTGTATCTGGTGAGTTTAAAAGGGAAAAAAAAAAAAAAAAAAAAAAAGATTATGCCAATTAAAAATGAAAGGTCTAAGGATAAACAGTAAATTCACGTCGAGCTATCCTTTTCGCAGCGTAGTAGGCATTATGTCAAATGAAACCACCGAGTGAACCGAAGTATTAATGAAGAGAAGAGATAGCCGGGCATGTTTACATAGGCAGACAGGGCTGGAGGATGTATCGACAACGCGGGGAGGTGTGTTGTAATAAACTTGAAGGGGGACAGACTTGTTGGACCAAGTGTCCCTTCCCCGTCCAGGAATTCCTCACGTCCTCATTACCCTTTCACCTCTGGACAGCTGCAATATTAAAATCTGGCTCACATCTTAAGGAAATTGAGTTTAATGTCCTTAATTTAGTCCCCAGTCCACATATATCCATATCACAAAACAATCACGCAATTTGGCTCAACGGACAGCGTCTGCTCAGGAAAGAGGCCCATCCTGGAATGGCAGGGCTGTTGCAAGGCAAGTTTAAGACCTCTATAAAGCAAGCATAGCCTGAGTAATGCATGAATGGCACGTTCACACTTGAGAGAAACCACGTTCTTTTCATTCCTTTGTTTTTCTGGTATCCTTTGCACGTAGCATTTTAATTACCAAAGCGGTCGGCGTGCTCCTGTATCGTGACAGCAGCCAAGCTGGATGAGAGCGAATGTGACCTCTTGGGTTTCTCCTTTTTTCTTCCCCTCTAAATGGAGGGTAACCTCAACAAGGAGCAAGTTACGGGCCCGATTCGGTAGGATTCGCTCCTCTCCGAAGCGCAGATGAGAGCTGCGGGGTTAGGTGCTGCACCGATAGATTACGAAGCAGAGAAAATATTAGTGGCATGTTTTGGTCCCGGGGATTGATGTGCAATGCTCCAAATGCAGAAGTCAACTGCTAAATAATCTGGAGTCAGGAAGGGGCAGAGCTGTTGTGGTGGTGAGAAAAAAAAAAATGCGAAAGGGATAAAAATTAATCATCTCAAAGGTTTTATATTTTACGTTAGTAAATCATTTTAACTAATTGATTACATCATATCTCCAGCCAGGCTTCCGATTTGAAATCTTGAGGAACTGGCGGGCAGGGATGTAAAAGGCATCTTCATCTGGAAAACATCTAAATCGCATGTTTTCCAACACTGTGGATTTTTTTCCTCTATATCTTTCTTTAATAGTACTTTTTATGCTTTTGTGATGATTTTCTTCTGATCCTTTTGCTTGCCAACATAAGGAGCATAAAATAGTATGTAGATGCTTGAAGAGTATTAGTAGAAATGTCAATGTACTGGGTGCATTTTGGGGTGGAAAGAAGGGTGTAAGATGGAGGATAAGTCTGTCAGCTCGAGGCAGAAGAGGTTGATTTGTAAATAACAAAATTGTGGGATTTATTCTTTTTGATGCACTGCACTTTTATTAAAAGAAAATCCCCTGGAAACCTCTGTAAATGGCATGAAACATATAATTAGACTTAGCTTTTCTCAGTCTCTGCTTATTTAAATGCTCAGTAACTTCAGCGGTGATTCAGTAACAACTGATTTTGTAGAAACATCTGACAATTAGAACAAATATTTGCAGTGTTTTGTTTCTGCTCTATATTTCTCCCTGCTCACCACAACACGCAAGGGAGAACTTGCCTTCCTTGAGTGTAGATCAGCACCACTTTCTCCACTGCTCCCACCTCTAACCATGTCCACTTCCCAACACCAAATACCAGATGTGTTTTTTCACACCTTAGAATAGAATCATAGAATAGTTTGGGTCAGAAGGGACTTTTAAAGGTCATCTAGTCCACCCCCCCTGCAATGAGCAGGGACATCTTCAACTGAATTAGGTTGCTCAGAGCCCTGTCCAACCTGACTTTGATTCATAACCTTGAGTCTTACCTCCAAAATGCTGCCCCCCATATTCCAGACACAGATCCCACTGACAGCTCCTATCCTCCCAAAAATGAGTGCCACCACCAGGCAGGCTTTGGCATAGGCAAAGACACCACTGCCAGGCACAGCTGGTGGGTGGGTGGTAGCACAGGAGCTGACCCAGGCACTCTCCTGCCCCAAGAGCAGATATCCAAGGCCGTGCCATGGTTGGGCTTGTTTTCTTCTGCCTGGGTTCCACCACTTCTACCCTTTCCCTGCTTGCTAGGGGAAGAGGTCTTACACATAGAGAGCCATCCCCAGCAGTCATTGGTATAGATGAGATTTAAAGTCATCCAGGGTTGACTTCACTCCCCTGAACCTCCCCGCCAGCTCCCACAGCCATCAAAGCAACCTGCATAGCAAACCCTGGGTCATCTCACTCATTTTGTTTTCACCCTTTGGGCAGCAAATGTTCAGCCCAGTTTACACTCCTGCAAAGGCAAGTGATAGGTGGGAGGGTGCCATCAGGATGACTGCCACCAAGTTCAACCTCTCCACCCAAGACCAGCCACCCCAGCACTGAGTGCAGTGGTTGTAATGCCCTATTCCTTGCCCCTCTTGTCTTGGTGTTTTCTGGGAAGCATGGGGGGCCTGTTCACACCTCTGCTGGCTTCAGTGGCATTTGCTGCCCATGCCACATGCAAAATTAAAGGGTAAATAATGAATATCACTCTTCTAATAAGGATCCATTTTCTGGATCCATGCAAATGTCTTTACTTGTGGGGACATGGCTCAGTCTAATTATGGCACAGGAGAGAGGGACCCAGAGCTGCGATTCTTGACTCCTGGGAGCCAAGGACATTAATACTCACAACAACCTAACCCAGGCTACCAAAATTATTTTGGAGACCATTTTGCCTCTTCCCTAGCCTGAAATTTGGGAAATTGCATCCATTCATAACCTCCTTGTTATTGGAGCCCCTGGGTGAACACCAAACAGTATCACCATATTCTGCCTCATGCATTTTTGCACCCATTTCCAACCTGTCAGAACAAGGGAAACAAATACAGTCAATATAGTCACTTCTGAATTTGAAAAAAAAAAAAAAAAAGATAAAAATAACCATTTTTAGAGGGTTTCAGGTTGAAGGTTGCTTGTCAGAATCCAAGAAGAGAGCAGCAGTTGTTCTGACACTGCGGTTTTCACATCCTTGTCAGAGATTTGAAGCAGGATAGCTGATGTGTGTTAAAAAAGGATGGTGAGGTTTAAAATAGTTTAGATGCTGCCTGGAGCAAGTCTTAAGCGGCATAGTAAGAAGCATTGGTAGGAGTGTACATGCACCTAACACCATCCGTGTGAGCAAATGACTTCTTCAAATGCCGGTACCTTTAACACGACGCTGACCTGGAACACCACAGAGCAAATGACCCAGAGAGGCATCAGGAAATTTCCCAAGAAACATTTTGAATACATAAATTGGGGAGGGAGTGAGAACCTGGAGAAAACTTTCATGGCAAAGGGGAAAAAATAACCAAAAAACAAAAGCTCTCTCCTGTTTTTGACAGCTCTAATAACCCAGAGTCTAGGATTTGGGCTTGAAAAGGGGCCAGTTGGCCGAGCCACCATCCACAGACGAGCTGGAGATGATGCTGGTAGTTGGAGGGAAGCAAACAGAAGAACTGGCAAGTCCGATGACACCCCTGACGAAGGGGACGTCTGCCAGTTTGTGGTTAAATCTGCAGTTTAGGTGTGCGATGGTCACTGGGACGCGTCCCTCTGCTTCTCCTGTATCTGTTACAGTCAGCAGCCACTTGCAGAACGGCAGCAATTTTCCAGATATTGGGCAATTCTGTAAACATGGAACTTCTTTGAAAACCGTGCTGTGATATCTAACTGTTTCAAATCATTTGGGCTTTTCTAAATATCTTTGTCACCCTTGTGTTTCTGTAGATTGTAAAATATACAGATAATCTCCTGAAGTCGCAGAGGGAAGAAAATATTTTCCCCCCTGCGGTGATGAGAATTAGTTGGGGCAATCCATCGACGGTAAAATTTTCGGATGGCCATCAAAATGTCAGCTTTGCACCCAGATTCCCTGTCAGTACCTTCAGCTCTGTTAGCTTAACTAGTAGTCAGGGGTGGAAATAAGGAGACACTAAGAAAACCAGGCAAAAATCATTTGATCTATTCCCAAATAGGTAGAACAAGGGCTACTCTGGAATTATATCATTTATATTCACCTTTCAGCCTGGTTAAAACAAAACAAAACACAAAAAAATCTCCATTTTCCAGGTTAATAGCTCCACCACAAAGTTGTCCATCGGCCTCACCAAGACACAGCAACATCTGAGGGGCTTTGGCCAATGTTCTTAGTGCTGGATGTCGTCACCCCAGCACCTCTGCTGTTCCTTCTGCCCATGGCAAGGGGTGACCCCAACTGCATCTCAGGAAAGTTTGCTTTCTCCCCTGCTTTCAGAACCAAAAAAGCAGACGTTTAACCCCAGTTCCCACCTGGTCCCTTTGCAGCAAGCTTGCTGCCGTGGCCACCAGCCCAATGGCCAAAGCCATGGCAGGTCTGGGCAACGGGCTCAAAGCTCAGCCCTCCGTGCTGCAAGCATTGCTCAAGTTTGCCGCTCTTGCTGTTACAAATTCAACCCCCAACCGAGGGGAAAAAAAAAAAAAGGGGGGGGGAGGGGGGGAAATCTGTTATCACTGAGCATATGCAACTGCTAAACATCCTATTCAATATAACTTCAGCCTGTTCTGAGAACTGCATTTCACAGTTTCTTTATACAGTATCTGTCTGTCAGATATTGCCCACTAGATTACCATAGTCTATATAATATACTTCCACCATTAAAAAAAAAAAAAAAACCAAAACCAAAAACTAAGTACCTTTTAGGCATATCTTTTACTACCCGGTGTGGAAAAGAAATAGAGATTAAAAGTTTTTATTTTAATTTTGCTTTTCACACATACCGTCTTCACTATATAAATTGCACTAAGCAAGTTTAAACACTACAATGTATCTGTGCCTCCATTTTGGTGTAATTTCTTATAATCTGCTAATTACCATAAATGGTACTGCATCAGCTTAAGGTATTTCTAGAGCATCTATTGCCCTGGTTCCTCAGTATGACAACAAGGAGCCAATAACCCACAGTCAGAATATTTGGGCCCCCTCTACATTCAAATGTGCCACCAAATAAAAATCCTTAAAAGCCTTCATTTTTTAGTAAAACAAATTCCGACCTGGCATAAGCGAAGGCAACTCCTTGGGTGCTGGGCAGCGTGACTGTAATAATTAACCAGCGGTCGGAGGTGGTGGAGCAGAGGCTGGTCCTTTAACTGCTTTATTTATTTAAATTTTTTTATGCTTTTCTGGTTATGGTTTTGTCCAGCTGCCCCTTCCTCCTTTCTGTTCCCCCTGCGGCTGGGCTGTGCTCGTACCAACCCAACGCCGCGCAGGGTTGCACAACCAACACCATTACTTGCCCCTGTTTGCTGACCAACTTCTAACCGACCTGCAGCCTCCGTCGTTCCCTTATCGCCACCGGCTACGAGCGAGGGGGAGGGTCGTGAAGACCACGATTTAGGTATATTAAAGATATAACACGAAAATACCGATGTTGTCTCCCTGGGAGAGCACAGTAAAAATGAATATAAAACAAACAAAAAAAAAAGTTCTTGATGTTTTAAACACTTCAAATTGAAACAACCTTTGGTCTCACTAAGTGTCATATAAACAAGAAGGGACCGCTGCGTATCTGAGATATTTCTTTATGGTTTCCGAGCTTAACCCCGCACGGTTTTAAGTAACGTGTATGTATTGCAGGAGACCTTCCCGCTGTATTTAAGAAAATGAGGCCTAAATGCCCTCATATCCAAAAGATACAGGGTCTTATTCATGCATATATGCCATGCATAGATTATTAACAGCTTCGTAACTAGATAGAAAGTTACATTTCAATAAACATACTTTTACAACTGCAAAGAAAAAAAAAAAAAAAAAGTTTTGCATTAGGATGTTACTTACTTCATGTCTTTGTCCTGGGAGAATGCAACTAAAGAAACCACATTTAAAATCAGACATTAGATATGCAAATATGTGTTCAGATCAGAGATACGAAAATTATTCAAATGATTAATTATTCATCATAAAAATGTCAATTAATAATTCTGAAGCATAATAGGCATCTTTCTAATGCATCTTTATTTTTCAAGCCTAAATACTGTTGAATCTGTGTTCAATTGCATTCTAACAAGTTTTTAAAAATTCAACAAAGTAAACAACCGACTATAAACAAAAGTGAGCAGCGAATTTTAATCACTGCCAACTGAGCCGAGAAATGTGTCCGAACTCCGGCACCGATCCCAGAAGAGAAGGGAAAAAAACCTCTGCATCTCAGGGCGCGGGACGGCAGCCGGAGGATGCTCGCTCCTCTCTGCTCAGGGTGAGAAGCCCGTTTGGGTCCTGGGGATGCTCTTCTCCTGCCATGGACAGACAGACAGACAGACACCGTGGACGGGAGCTGAGCAGCTCTAGGACCTCAGAAGCGGCTTTATAAATGACAAAATTAACGAAAACATATGAGGGAGATTCACTTTTAACGTGCAGGGACTCGCACGAGATTAAATATTACTGTGATCTGCTTGTTAGAAATGCCCAGGGATAGATAAATTAAAGCCAGACAATCTTTTCCCTTGCTTTTGGCTCGTATCCTATCCCTACATGGGTTTTCCGCAGAGGAACTTGAAAACTTTGGGAATGTTGATTCAAAAGGTTTCTTCCCAAATACCTCATCAGCGGGTGGGGGGGAGAGAGTCGTTCCCTGACCCTTTCTTCCTCTCCTCCGTGCCCTCTCCTCCGTGTGGAAATGGGAAATAAACAAATAAATAAAGGCCTTTGCTCTCTACATCTTAGTTTATAAGGACACCTGTATCGAGCAAAAGTATCCAGGAGCATCTTGGGGCCACATGGGGCTTTTCCCTCTTGGAAAAATTATTCCAGTCTGTCCTGCCTTCTACCACTACGGGTAACTGCAGAAAATAATCCCCCCCCCCAGACATTTTGTTGTTGTTGTTTGGGTTGGTTTGGGTTTTTTTTCTTTTTTTCTTCCCAATCTCCCAATTTTTTCCCGAGGCAAGGGCAGCTTCTGCACCCCAGAGAGATGTCACCCACGGGGGAGCCCAGAGCTTGCAGCAGCAGCTCCCCCGGAGGAGCAGGGCTACGAGGAAGGATGTTCTCCCCAGGTTTGGCTACAAGTGGGCACATCTTATCCGGGTCCTCTACACGGGGATGTCTAGTCCCTAATGCAGGAAGGGTTCCAAGCTTTGGGAAAAATGTTAGGAGAGCCCAGGCTCTCAAGGAGCCGAAGTAAAGGCCTTGGAGCAGCTAATGTGTTTTTAGAGGTGTTGAACCTCTGTCTTCACCAGCCTCTAAAATGTATTAGTTGAAGCCTATCAAATGGAGCATCTTTGCTGATTTCCCCCCGATTTTCCTCCTTCCACGCGGGCAAGAAAACGCGCTCCTCGTTACTCATCCTGGGCCAGGGAAAAAGCAAACACACTGAAATAAATAAGGCCGTGAATCACCCCACCAGCCCCTATCACCAGGTTCCCTACAAAGCCACCAAAGAAGGTCTCAGCAGAAGGCTGAGGTCCTCCAGGGCCTGTGCCTTGCAGCCCCCCTTGGTGGCTGGTCCTCTCCCCTGCCCATCACACCAGAGATCCTTGGGGGTTTGGGGGGGATTCTCTTCCTGCACGGTCCCTTTCTCATGGTAACGAGCCCCTGGGCAGCAGGGTGTTCCCACAGCTGGCCCTACAGCCCCACCTGGGGATGGGGAGGACATGGGGTTGTCTCCAGAGGGGGGGTATCTCTACCACGATGGGTTCAGTGGACACAGGGAAACCCACTGAGGAGGAGGAGGCAGCCAGCGTCACCTGTGGCATCGCTCGGTCAGGGTTGCATCAGGACCACCTGGCCGCCCCCATCTCACCTCTCGGCATTTCCACGCGGGAAAACTTGAGGAAAAAAGAGGGAAAACCTGCACCCAGAGAACTGTCCTTAACCCCATCTCCGAGCCACCGCTCCGGGAGCCTGACGCAAGGAGAGAGCTGGGGACTGTGAGGATATTTTGGGTCTGTTTGGTTTTAAATGGATGGAGGGGGGGTGGGGGGTGGGGCGGGGAAATCGTATTTGCCGAAGTTTAAAATAAAGCGAAGCACGGGCTGTGCGTGGGGACGGTGACCGCGAAGGGTCTGGGAGCCGGGCTGCCAGCACCACCCCACTAAAGGCAGGATCTATAGGCTGTCATTATTTCCATCTCCTAAAGAAGCTGCACGCCCGTTATTAGTTCAGAGCAGGGCAGGAAATCATCGCCTGGATTAAGGTTAAAATCCATCTCAGAAGGGTTTAGCTGGTGGCTAAATGTTTATGTCCAGTGTCCAAAAATTAAAAAAAAAAAAAAAAAAAAAAGCCACCCCCCCCATGTACCACATTAAAATAACATCTAATAAGGTTGGGTGCTGTGCCACTCCTGCGGAGATCAGGGCTGTTTATCGCTCCGACGCAAGCCCGGCTGAGGCACTTGAGAGCTGGAGAAACTGTGAGATTGAGGGCTGAAAGAACAGGCTGCAAAATTACCAACAGGGATTATCTGACAACACCGACATGTTCCTTAAAGCCCTTGAGCATCATCGCACGCTCTGAGGGTTTGTTTTTCGGTGTAGCTGAAGATATATATATTTTAATGACACGACGTCGACGGCGCGATTGCAGGTTGGGCTGCAGCTTCCCTTAATCCCCGGGTTCATCCTCTGGTTTCGTAATCTGGAAATGTAGGAACAATATGTAAGGCGTTTGTAATGGGATTAATTTGTCTTGAGAATTTACCGGTTGGGTTTTGGTTTTTTTTTTTCCCTTTTTCTCATAGAAAATGCGGGTGCCTGGAAATCGAGCGAGTCAGTAATTAGCATTCACTTTTTTTCTTTTTCTTTCTTTTTATCATATGCATCTAAATTCAGTTTAGCTCTTTAAGGAATTGCCAGACTGCCCTTGATTTATAGGCAGTGTCTTCTGGATCTGAGAGGATCTAATTCAAATTAATAATACTCGAATCTGATTTCAGGATATTTGCCCTGTGCTATATATTTCATTAAGATATCATCACTTTGCGTGTGTGATATGTCTCTGTGAATACAGGTACATTTAGGCACGGATAAGTCATGAAATATAAAAAGAAATTAACGTGGGCATTTAGTGAATAGTGGCAAAAAATAAAATAAATAAATAAAAACTTTTAGCAAAGTCGAGAGAACTCGTTCCAGGGAAAATATAAATATAAATAAAAATAATCATTAAAAAGCATTAGAGAACCTTGCTCCCACTTTTGCATAATTGCGGATTTTCAGCGGCAGATTTGCTTTAAGCCGCTCCGTGGCTGGCAGCCCTTGCGCACCCTCCTCCTGGCGCAGCCAGGCTGGCCGGGCCCCGCGGGCACCCCGTGCAGGCAGCGCGCAGGCAGGGCGCAAACAGGGCGCAGCCTTCCTTGCTCCCCCCCCGCCACCTCCGCCTGCCGCGCACGGACCTGCAGCTCGGGGTTGGAGCGGGGGACACCCAGAGGGGGGGATTTGGGGCGTTTATTTCTCCGACACCCCCCCCCCGAGGCCGCTGCGCCCCGAAGCCCCCCCTCCCCTGCCCTGCGCCCGGCTGCGCTGCCTCATCCCTGCATCACCCAGGGGCTCCCACTAAGAGAGGACCAAAAAAAAAAAAAAAAAAGCCATCTCGGTGGCTCTGATGAGCTGCAAAGAGACATTGCGGGGGGGGGAAGGGGGGGCAAAGCGGGGGGTCCCCTTCCTTCCTTTGCCCCGCTTCATCATCGGAAAGGTGTTCTCTGGGCAGGACCATTTTGGAGTGCGACGGCTGTTGCTCTCGCGTCCCAGTTCTTGCTGCAGGCACCCAGTCAACGCGCGGTTCCAGAGCAGTTTATCTTAGCTTAATGTAAGTAAAAGTGTAGTGTCGGATCAGTGGATCATTTGTTTCAGTTTTCTGCAGGAGGGGGAGGAGAAGAGGGAAAAAAAAAAAAAAAAAAGAAAAAAGAAAAGAAGGAAAACAGGAAAAAAAAAGAAAAAAAGAAAAAAAAAGAAAAGAGAAAAAAAGAAAAGAGAAAAAAAGAAAAGAGAAAAAAAGAAAAGAGAAAAAAAGAAAAGAGAAAAAAAGAAAAGAGAAAAAAAGAAAAGAGAAAAAAAGAAAAAAAAGGGGAAAAAAAAGAAAAAAGGGGAAAAAAAGAAAAAAGAAAAAAGAAAAAAAAAGAAAAAAAAAAAAAAAAGAAAGTGCTGTAATAGATTTAACTCTTGTCGAAGGAGGGAAATTGTTTCGCAGCTCTTTAACACAGCCCTTTGGGCAGCTCCGCGTTTACCTTCGGAAAGGAGCGTACGAGTGGGCAAGATGTGAAGTTTATCTCTGGCTTGAGACTATTTCCAGCTCTTTTGGAGGCAGAAAGGGCTGCGGGTTGTGCTGGGAGTTGGGCATAGAGCGGATTCGGGGCTCAGCCCACCCCCCCCCCCCCCCCCCCCCCCTTTTGCAGATAAACGCTCAGCATCCCCAGCTCGGGCTGCCTTTACTTACTTGGCTATTACTTCTCAATTACGCGCGGCGTAAACCAGCTTTTTGATTAACAAAACAGCGGAGCAGTGGTTAAGAACACTTTAAACTTTAAAAAAAAAAAAGAAAAAAAAAAAAAAAGAAAAAAAATCCCCCTGGGAAGTGGGCTCTGAATTGGTTAATAATGTGCAGTACTTGCTAAATTGCTGACTTCCAGATGTGGAAAATATCTTTCTTGTTTAGGACCTACGTAACCTGATTGGATTACGACAGAAGCGTCACATTGGAAGGCTTTTGAGTGATGATTTAATTAACCATACAGTAGAAAGCTGTATTTGCCAGGAAACCCCTTCCATATTTGCATAACCAATCCCTTCAGTGCAAAGGTGGAGTCTGGGTTTCTTTTTTTTTTCTTTTTCCCTTTTTTTTTTTTTTTTCTACATGTAATTTTATTTTAATTTTAATACTTGAAAAAAGGTGAAAAACTTGTAACCTCCCTGAAGTTCGGTCCCACGCCTTCCTCGTCCGCGCTGTCTCTCTACCCCCATCCAGCTACTTCCAAGGGAGAGCAGAGCCAGGGAAGAGAGCCCATCTCACCCCTGATCCATATCTGTGAACAAAACAGATAGACTGTAAGATCTCAGCACGCTTTGGGTTGGTTTTTTGTTTGTTGGGTTGTTTTTGGGGTTTTTTTTTTGTTTGTTTGTTTGTGTTTTGGTTTTTTTTTTTTCCATCAGATTTAGCTGACTGTTCGAATAACCTGGATGAGTGCTGAAATGAAAGGGGGGGGGGGGGGGGAGAAAATAAATAAATAAATAAATAAATAAATAAAAATGCCCCAAAAGAAAACGCGTTAAGGATAAAAATAAAACAGCACCAAAGCGAGCAGGAGTCAGCCAGGAGCTTATTTGCAGCGCCCGAACAGAGTTTAGTTTCTAGGCACGATGTTAGGGTAAGTTTTCCCCACCGCAAGAGGCGAGAGCTCCGAGAAGGGGCTGGGAACCGGGAGGGAGCGGGGCAGGATGCGGCCCCCAGCCGGCTCGGCGGGCGGGCGAGGCGGGGGGATCCCGCCCGCGGACGTGAAAGGAGAGGGGGGGGGGGGGGGGAGGTTTGAGGAGGAGGGGGGGTGTGTGTGTGGTGTGTGGAATCGGCAGGGATCCAGCCCTGGGGGCAGGGGATCCGGCGGGATCCTGCCTGAGGAGGAGGGGGGCGAGGGGGGGGGGGATCCGGCACAGATCTGGCCTGGGGGCGGGGGATCCCGCCTGGGGGAGGGGGATCCAGCCGCGGGGGGCAAGACACCCCGGGGGGCAGAAGATGCAGCTGGGGGGAGAGGAGGGGGCAGAGGATGCAGCCGGGGCGGGGGGGGGACCCCCCCCGCCCCGGCTGCATCCTCTGCCCCCCCTCTCCCCCCCCCCCCCCCCGCCCCGGGGCTTGCAGCCGCGGGGAATGGGATGCAGCCCCCCGAGGAGGGGTGTGGGATGCGGTGCGGGGCGCGGAGCGGCGCGGAGAGGCGCGGAGCGGCGGGGCGGGGGGCGGGCGCGGGGCGGGGGGCGGGCGGGAGGGAGGTGGAAATATGCATTTCTGCCGCTAAAGCGTTCGCGGAGACTTCAAGGTATAATCTATCCCAGATCCTTTCCCAGAGAGAAACTTGGCGATCACGTTTCCACATGATGCTCACGTTTGGTGCTCTTCAATTATCCCTCCCCACAAAGATAGGTGGCGTGTGTTTCAGGGTCTCTCCTCTCGCTCCTACAGAAAAGAAAAAGAAAAAAATGTCATTAGAAGAGGCGTAACACGTCAGTCCGTCCCCAGGTTTGTGTTTCCTGGAGTGGCAGAAAGAGATCAGTCCTAACCTGCCCAGCAGGAATAACGGTCCTTCCGACAACTCTTTGCAAGGCTTTTTACAATTTCTCCAGGAGCTGCATCTCCCTTCACCTTTTCTCCTCCACTTCGCGGCTTCTTCATGCTTTTTCTTCTCACCATTTCTGGCCAAAACTACAAACAAGACTTCGCAGGTAGGTTCGGAATTTAATTCCATTTTCTCTTCTTTTTTTTTTTTTTTTTTTTTTTTTTCCTTCCTCCCCTTCTCTTTTCTCACACCACCTCACGCTCCAGCGGGCTTATTTAATTTCGATAGTATTTTATTTTTTAAGCTTCTTTCTGGCTTGTTTATACTTGGGGCGAAAAATCTCTCTTTTTTTTTTTTTTAATTTTTTTTTTTTTTTTTTTTTTTAACCGAAACCTGAAGTCACTTCGGTCCCTCTCCGGGAAGGGACGAGCAGTTTCGGGGCTCTCGGGGCTGTGCCACCACCACCCCTCTGCTCTCCCTTTACCTGTCAGCCAGGTACGGGAGGTGCCTTTTCCAACGCGGCAAAAGCAAAAGTTTTAGCGCTAGGAAGGGACTTGGTCCTCCTGCAAAAAAAAAAAAAATGAAATAAATAAATAAATAAATAAAAAATAATAATAATTAAAAAAAAAAAAGAATTAAAAATATCCCCCACCCACCCACCTCCTGCTCTTTTTTATTTCAGGTTTACACATCTTAAGCTCGGAAAGTTTGCAGGTACCTGTTAATGCTTTGCACTCCCTGAGCCTGCAGAGCCAAGCCCGGCCGGGCACCGCTGGAGCCCCAGCCCCGGGCAGGGCTCCCCGGCCAAGGATGTGTTTCCCCCAAACAGAAAGTTTGCTGTTTTGTCTGCTTAGTTAGTTTCATTTCTTTATTTTATTTTGTGAAGTAACACCTTAGCTTCTGGGATCCTCCAGCAAGAAGTGAAAGTACTGACTGGAACTTAAAAGTCGTTTACCAAAAAGCAAGAAATATGTATATATATATATATATATATACATTTTAAAAGCTAGCCGGTTCTCTGGGAAGAAAAGTGTTCTCGAGCTCTGCAGGTTTAAAATTATTGACAACTTTTTGCGGGAGGCTGAGGAGCAGGGAAGGTAATGAAACGCATTTAAAACAATTCACCATTGGTCGTTTTGCATGAAAACGCCAATTTGCCGAGGCAGGCTGAGGGTCCCGGCTCGCCTCGGTTCCTATCCTCCCCTCTCCGCTGCATCTCCTGGTAGATCTGCCACGGTGATGCCACCATTCCCCACTCCAGGGTCGGGAATAACTGGCAAATACTAAAGTTTCTAGCACATTTCTCAGCCTCTTCCTTCCTCAGCCACATCCATCCACAGCCACAGAGCCACCAATTCACTCTGTCCAGGCGGAATCCCAAGCAGGAGAGTGTGAGTAAACACGCTGACCCCGCTCACACTCTCCCAATATTCCCATCCTCTTACCTACTCGCAGATTTATTTTAGCCAAGCAGGTTTTATAACCGCAACCGTCTGAAAAGAGAGTTCTGGCGGAATAAAAAGCCCTAGCAGCAACACACTTCACTGTTCAGTCCTGGTGTGAAGCTGGACTGAAAAGACATAAGGGGAGGGAAAAAAAAAAAAAAAAAAAAAAAAAAAGAGGAGGGGGGAAAGCCCACTTTGCTGCAATATTTTTTTTTTAATATTGTTGAGGCAGGTAATAATTTTTTAGGTTTTTGTGTAAAACTCCCAGTGCAGGAGAAGACAATAGATGCGAAGGCGAGGGGGGGGGATCCTGCTCAGGAGAGCAAGGGTTAATTGCCCTTGTTTTACAGTTTGCATCTGTTACATCTTTTATAGCCCCCTGTTTAAACTAATCCTCAAGTCAAAGCATCTTTAAAGCTACAGCATCTTCTTGGAGACGGAGTGAGTTTCAGGGAGCGTTCTTGCAGCAAAGCAAACGCTCCTGCCCTCTCCCTTTGACAGATAGAGCCTCCTGCACAGCCCGGGCACACACACACACACACACACACACACACACACACACACACAGAGGGTAGGTCCAAAAGTTTACAAGTTATTAAAAAAAAAAAAAAAAAACCAAACCAAACAACAACTGAACAACAAAACCAACAAAACAAACAAACAAACAAAAAAACCCCAACTGAAAGCCTGAAAACTCTGACAGCGGTAGTTTTGATTTCTGTTTCTTTTCTGGGGGATAAAAAAAAAAAAAAAAAAAAAGACACTCTATAGCTTTGTTTAACCAAGGGGCAGGGGAAACCCTGAATATTGTCAAACTGACTAAAAAGGTGACGGAGGTTTATAATTACAATCCTCGTTGTTAGGGGGGAGGGGGAGGTCTCCGTGCTGTGCTTTACCCCAAAAGGACAGGGGAGAGAGCCATGTTTCCCTCTCCTCTGGTCACTTTGCTGGAGTGCACTTTGGGGGGGGGGAAAAAGAAATAAAGGCAGGAGAGGAAGGAGAGAAGGCTAGCGAAAAGAAGTTCTAATGTCAAATTAAAGTACTTTTAGGAGGAAATGGTCCGCCTAGCATTGAGTCAAACAGCCTACTGTAAAAGCTGTGCATTCCCTCATACGGTCATGAGTTTATGACTCTATTTGAGATGTAATTCTTGTCTCTCTCTGATCTGCTTTGCTGGTGCAACACACGCGCGCACACACACAGGGAGAGAGACACACACACACACACACACACACACACACACACAGAGAGAGAGAGAGAGGGAGCAAAAAAAAAAAAAAAAAATTAAATAAATAAAGCAAGAAGGCAGCGATCTGCCCGGCTGGGGAACGAGGGGGGAGTCCGCTCCGTCTTGCGTCCCACCCCCCCACCCCCCCCCGCCGCCACCACCACCACCACCCCCGGCAGGGCAAAACCCCGCCGTGTGCGTGGATGGGTCCTGCGGCGGGTGGAAATTCGGGTCCCCGTTGGCGCCCTGCGTTTAAATGGGATATTACCAATGCCCAACAACATTGTCGCTGTGTCTTTGGTCGTTCACATAGAGCCTGCGTGCTGCTGCCGCCGCCGCCGCCGCTGCTGCTGCTGCTCCTGCTGCTGAACCGGGGAGTCGAGCCCATGCGAGCAACTGCCATCTGATCCCACTTTATCAATGAAGCAGCAGATCATGGCGGATGGCCCCAGGTGTAAGAGGCGAAAACAAGCCAACCCCCGGAGGAAAAACGGTAAGCCGCCCCCCCCCCCCCCCAACTACACCACCACCACCACCACCACCCCCCCCCACCAACACACACACCCCCTCATCCTCCAAGCAAACTTTTTCCGCCGCCGTTCTGGGGAAGGAGGGGTTGGGAGGGGGGGGGGTTGGAGGGGGGGGGGATGTGGGAAGCCGGCGGCAGGACGGGGAAGGAGCGCGGAAACTGGAGGGGGGGGGGAGTGAGGGGGTGTCCCGCGGGGGCTGAGCGGCTGCGGAGCGCCGGCGGAGCGTTGAGAGGGGAAGGGGTGTGTGTGTGTGTGTGTGTGAGGAAAGGGAGGGTGGTGGCAAGGAGGGGGGGGGGGTAGCAGCGCGCCGCCTCGCCCCAAAGTTTGTTGCGCGGGGCGCGGAGCGGGCGGGGCCGGTGCCCCGCGGCGGCGGCGGCGGAGCGGCGGGGAGGCGGCGGCGGCCCGGTTCGTCCGGCGCTTCCTTTCCCCCCTTTCCCTTCCCCACGGGTGTTTCGGGTGGCTGTCAGGGGCCGGGAGCGGAGGGGTGCGCGGAGAGGCGCGGAGCGGGGCGGGAGGGCAGCCGGCCCTGGGAAAAAACCCGGCAGCGTGAGAACCCCGAGGCAGGCTGGCACCGAGTTAGCGACTCTCTCTCTCTCTCTCTCTTATTCTTTTTATTAATTATTATCATTATTATTGTTAGGGACTGGAAAATGAAACTTCCTCCTCCCTAATAATTAATAATACTAATGAGTTTGGTGCCCAATTGTCCACAGTTGCCCTCTCCCCCGGTCTCCGCCGGCCGCGGAGGGCCGGGGCGCAGTGGGACGCGATGTTCTGGGCTGATTTCACATTTGGCAGCTTTCACTTGGTGTGGGTCTCTCTTTCTCCGGCTCTCCCCCGTCCCCTCCCTGAGTTTCTTTTCCTTTCTCCTCCGGTTGATGGTCTCTCTCTCCCCCACCGCCAGCTTCCCCCCCCCCACCCCCCCCCCCTACCCCCCCCGCTTCCCCCCCCCCCTACCCCCCCCCCGCAGCCCCTCGCATGGCCATCCCGGCCCCACTTTCAACAACTTTCCTCTGGAGGAGCCGGAGGAAGGAAGATATTTGTGTGAACCTGAACCCGTGCGCTTATAGCTCAGCTACTTCATTGAAGTGGAGAGGTGGAGGTTGGGGGGTGTGTGTGTGTGTGTGTGTGTGTGTGTGTGTGTGTGTGTGAAGGAGAGTGTGTGCGCGTTGGGGGGGGACACACAACGCCACCAATCCAAAAAAAAAAAAAAAAACAAAACCAACACAAAGACAAGAGAATGTTGATTAGAAACAAATGATCCTGCCCCCCCCTCCCCTCTTCCCTCTCTCTAGGTTGTGAGTGTGTGTGTGTGTGTGTGTGCGTGTGTGTGTGTCTTTTTCTTGTTGTGGTGGAGGCGTCGAGCCATATGGGGGAGTGATAGAGGAATTTTAGTCAGAAACTGTTCGTTATGTTACACTGGCTTTTCCCTTTGTGTTGTCTTTGATCTATTTGCTTGGCTTAGTATTACAAAAAAACCCCAACTAAAATAATATATTCCGAGCAGCTTCCCAAGGATCCGTTCCTTGTTATCTTTTTTTAAAGTCTCTCCCCCTCCACCACCACCCTTTACTCTTGTGTCTGTCATTATTTAAGGTGGTCCTCACAGAGGAGACCTCCCCTTCCCCTCATCTCTGGGTAATTTAGTAGACATTAAAATTACACGTAATGTTTCCCTCTCCTCTCTTGTGTTTCCTCTGTTCTTTTTATTAAATGTTGGTTATTGATTTTCTAAAATCAATGTCTGTTGTGGGGCTTTTTTCCCCTTACAAGTATCTAAAGCACGTTGCTGATCAACTGGATAACAAAAGCTTTGTGTCAAGTAGCCTTTTTTCTTATGTTAAACAGTCATTTTTGAGAGAAAAAGAGAATGAGATTTAAAGCAACGCATCCAGAAGTGCTCTTTTGCAGTAAAGAATATTCTGAGTGTTTGAGGGGGGTTTTCTTCTTTTCTTCTTCTTCTTCTTCTTCTTCTTCTTCTTTCTTCTTCTTCTTCTTCTTCTCCTTCTTCAGCCTCCTCGCTTTTTCATACAAGATGATTAGTTTAGCGTGTTAAACCCATCACATGCTCTGTGATGAGGGATGCGTCTACGTGTTTCGTGTTTTCTTCGCAAAAAAAAAAAACCAACCCACCACCCTACCCCCCAATAATATTAATAATAATAATAATTAAAAAAAAAAAAAGCCGGCTGCCCGTGTTTGCCCAGGACAGCAGGACTGCAGCCTGTACGCCCCCGTTGTTGCAGCCAGGTCTTTGGGAACACGTCTGGACCGGGGTGGCACCGGTTCTCGTTGCTCCCGTGTAAAAAGTGTGTTCCTGGCGGAACTGCGCTAACTTGGGAAGCCACCACACTTTGGGGAGTCGAAAGTTTAACTGCGATTTTCGAGGTAACCACTTAAAAGATCCTGGCAAACTTGATGGCAAGTGTGTTGCGCTGGTTACGCCAAGGTCTAACTTCTCCCTTCAGGGTCTTGCTTTGGCCAAGACAGGGGCGGGGGGGACGGGGGGGGGACGGGGGGGGGGGGAATAATTCTCGACTTTCTCTCTCTCTGTCCACTCTTTTCTCTTTGTGCTCCCTGATTTCATTCATTTCTGAGTGAGAAATGTTCTGGTTCTGAGAAGCAGGTAGACGAGCGAGGGTGGGTTTGGGTTAGGGTTGATGTGTTAGTTGTTGGTTTGGGTTTTTTGGTTGGTTTTTTTTTTTGTTTGTTTGGTTGGTTGGTTGTTTTTTTTTTTTCATTTTCTCTTTCTCGACAAGCACGTATCCAATGCCTTTCCCCTTGGGAATTGCCCAGGATTTATCTGGACTGAGTGGATTTTTCTTCTTTCCTGGATTCGTGGAAAAGATGTCACTTCTGAGCTTGTGTCTTTGCTGATAACACCAGAAACGGTGATGCTTATCGAAATCAGACAGGAATTCCTTAGAAACGCAGCAGAACCCAAAGAAAATTAAAAACCCACCCTAAAAAAGAAAAATAATATTAACAAATAGGTGGTCGTCAAGGAAGGTGGGGGAGTGGGAGTGCAATCACACACGAATTAACAGACGGGGACAAAACAGAATAATCCAAGTAACGCCTCAGCGTGTGCGTGTCTCTGCGTGTGTGCGGGGATGGGCAAGGCTCGGGAGGAGATAACGGGGCTGGGAAAAATTACGGCGGAGCTAAATAGGGTAGAAAAAGAGGAAAACTCGGGCTTTTCCAAGATAACGGGCTTGTTCGGGGCTGCCGGAGTGAAGGAGAGGTGTGCGGAGGGGGGCTATGGGAATCAATGAGGGGTGATTCCCCCCCCCCCCACCCCCGCCGTGGGGGGGGGGGTGTGGGGGGGGGGAGGCAGGACGGAGGGATGGGGAAGGAAAGGACCCCGAAAGCGGAGCGGGAGGTGCGCGGAGCGGCAGCCCAGGAATGCGGCGGAGCTGCGGGAAGTTCGGTCAGATGATTCCCAGCGCCTGACTCACTTCGCGGCACTTTCACTCGGGAGAGAAGTGGCGGCAGAGGAGGAGGAGGAGGAGGAAGAGGAGGAGGTGGAGGAGGAGGAGGAGGAGTAGGAGAGGGCAGCGAGCCCCCTTTCCGCACGGGCGCCCCGCGGAGGCGGGGGCTGCGCTGACGGCCGGTGCGGAGAAGCGCGGAAAGGCGCGGAGCGGTGCGGAGCGGGGAGGCGGGCGGGCAGCGCTGTCCGGCCGGCCGAGCGCCCTGCCCTGCCCTGCCTCAGCTGATGGGCTGCCTCTCTCCTTCTTCTTGTTGGTTTGGCGTTTGTTGGGTGGGTTTCCAACACCCCCCCCCCCCCCCCGCCCCCCGCCTTCCTGCCTTTCCTTTCCCCTTTCAAGAAAAATAAAAAAATATAATAATAATAAAAAAATAAAATCCCCAGGAAGGAGGGGAAGGGGGGAAAGTTGGACCTAATTTACTCCAAACTTTCTGTAAACAGCTCGCTTTGATTCCTTTGCCATCTCGCTTCCAGTTGTAAAGAAAAGGGAGAAAGTTCAATGCTTTCAGGGCGTCTGATCCGAGGCAGAACACAGACCAAACAAGCAGACACGATTATACTCGCCCAGAGAGCCTTTCCCAAAAAAAGATACCCACCCACTCTCCTTTCGGGGATGCTGGGGAAGGGGGGAAAAACCTCCTTCACTTCCCACTTGAAAAACAGGGGAGGGGGGAAGGAAAAAAAAAAAAAAAAAAAAAAGGCAAAGCCAGCCTGCCTGCTGCCTTTAGTGAGTGGGAAGTGAAGCTTGTCTTCCCTGCCTGGAGAAGTTTGGAGGTAGCTAGACTGGGGCTCGGGTGTGAGGAGGAAAGCTGCTTTTTGTGAAATTCAGGTGGCACAAGGCAGAGCGGGCATCTGGGAGCGCTCCTGTTCCCGGGGACCTCTGCAGGGCTGGGAATCCGTTGCGAGGAGATTACTTCCAGAGTTGGGTACTTGGGTAGGGAGAGGAACGTGCCGCCTCCAGAAAAACACCTGGAGATAGGTATTAAAAATTAATGCAATGAACGCGGGCGAGCAGGGAGTGATGACCATCCAGCTCCGTTTTCTCGGGAGCAGATCCGTGTCCAGACTGAGCTGTGACAGGGAGCAGAGGAGGTTGTTTTCTGTGTCGAGGCTGTTCTATTTATTTGATCCCGAGTTTCGAGAAAAACCAGCGAATTTGGAGATTAGTGCCTGATTTACTGTTTGCCCATTCGTGACCGTTCGGTACTTGCTGGGTTTCGCTCCACGCACACGCTCCGCAAGGAAACTTTTGGGGGGATTTCTGATTGCTGTAAGAAAAACGCATTTGGTGCCTGGAAAAGCCATATTTGAAAAGGGGGGGTGGGGGGGGGGGAGAATAAGGAAACCATTACAAGTTAATTATCGATAATTATACATAGCCAACTGCCCAAGGTAGGGAAAATACATGGAAGACTGAGATGCAAGCTCTCAGGACAGGCTGGTAGTATTCCCCAAGAAAAATGTGCGTCTCCCTTTAGAGTGGAAAGAAGGGTGTTGATTCTTTTACAGCAGCCCCACATTCATTCCAAGAAATAGGAAATTCTTCGCCTCACAACAGTTTTTGGCATCTGCATTATCCCCAGTGCTTTTAAGGTGCATTTTCTCCTCTGTGAAAGAGAACTCTTTGTCCTTTTTTTCTCCAAGACCATGGCTTCCCAAGGTAGACACTATTTTGTGCCTGTCACATAGAAAGGGAGTGCAGGTTTGCAGTGCTCACAGACAATTGATTGTCTGCCCTAATGTGTTTCATTTACATGTTTATAACGTCAATAGTGCTGGGGTGTCCACTGTACCATTCATTCCAGCATTCCCACAAGGGTGCAATTGTCTGAATGGCCAAGTCAGACACCTTTTTGATTGCTCTTTAGTTGTCTTTTTAGAGTATAGAGAAAAAGGAGAGAAATCTGTGATGCAGAAACACTAGTTGAAAATATTTCAGAATTACACGTCACCATTAAAGCAGATGTGAGCATTAGACAAACAATATATTTTAACTAAGGTTCTGAAGGTGGGAACAGATTCAGAATAGTGGGAATGGTTACTGCACACGACATCCAGTCCTGTCCCTTGATTTTTTTAGGCTTTTTTTTTAATGATTTCTTGTTTTCATTTTCATTTCAGCCCCTGTAAAGCCAGCCGCCTCCTAACTCTTTGTATGCTTAACTGTAATTTGCGATTTTTTTCCCCCTATATATTTGCATATCTCTGTTTATGCCAACAGCGTCAGCTAACCACTTGGAAAGTCTATTGAGAGAATATTTAGGCTGTGAGAAGTATAAACTTTAAAAAAAAAAAAAAAAAGAAAAAGAAAAAGAAAAAAAAAAAAGGCAAGACCCAAATATTTCTTCATCAAGCATTTTTAATGAAAAGAATGACAATGCCTGGACTTTTTTTCTTGAAGCAGTTTAACTTAAATAGCTCTCTACCAACTTCTTACGCCTGCGGTTACCGTCTTCTTACGCTGCGAGCTTTCAGCAAAGTGTTTCTAGGAGTTTCCAAGTCAATAAAAGATCACTTTTTAAGGTGTGCTGTGCTGTTTTGATATTCCACACTCTCCTTTATCATTGAAGTTGCTTCAAGGGAGGCAAGGAACGATCGCTCGTGTTTCGTATCCGAATGAATAAGCCACGCAGCTCACCGAAACTCAAATACAGAGATCCATGTATGCATGCATACACACCTATGCATGCATCTATCGTATATGCATAGGTATGGTACGCATAGGTCCGCCTGAAAATAACGGTTCACATTCCAGACGACATCATTTCCCCCTAAAAAACGATGCTGATCCCAAGAGCTACAATTAATACAAGTTGACCTGTTCCGTCCGTGATCCATAAGGGGAAAAGAGCACTAAAAGTCTTGGAGCTTCTGCTCGGGAGGTAAAGCGAGGGAAAACTTTTTGGTGGTTCGTTTTTTTGGTTTGGTGTTTTTTTTTTTTTTTTTTTAGTATCCCCTCTCTCTGTAATTTTTGTTGTAATTTTAAAAAAATGCCTGTTTGTGGAGAGATTTTTTTTTCTTTTTTTTTTCTTCTTCTTTTTTTTTTTTTTTTTTTTTTTTTTTGTGTGCCTAACAGGGAAGACACACACAGTAGATGCACCGTTAGCTGAACCCCTGACACGGCGGTCTTTTGAATGCCTTAGGTATGATTTCACTTTCGCTCACATCAATGCTGACCTGAATGCCTTTCATATCTGATCCGCTGTGTCTCTCCCAGTAAACATCCCCTGAGGGGAGAACAAAGAAAGGAGCTCTTCTTCTTCTTAATCACAATTCAGCCCATTCACCGCCGGCAGGCTACATTTGCATTCTGCAACAGAAAGCCAAGATGAAAAGGAAAAAAAAAAAAAAAAAAAAAAAAAAAAAAAAAGAAGAGAGTGAGAAGAAGGGGGGAAAAAGCAGAAGGGTGGAGGCTGAGTAAAATAACTTAGGTGTTTGTAGCTGTTTGTTGGGCTTCCCCTAGTTACAAGCCTTATATAGATCCTGCTCTACCCAGCCTTGGCTCTTCTGACAGGCAGATAGTGTTACAAGATGGCATGCCTGTACTATTCATGGCCACTCGCTCTAACACTTGAGGTAGAAAGTGTCAGAGAGGGATCAAATTCTACTCTGAGAAGTCTGTTATAGTTAGGGTCAGGTGTGTGTACTCTCAGCTCTTGACTGCTGCCTATTATTTTGTTTTAATTACTATTATTGTTTACTCGCCGTGACCTTGGGGAGCGGGGGGTGGCAGGGGGTGAGGCTAAGGCTTGGCCACCACCGGCGAGGAGATTAGCGGTGAAAAATCGCCCTTTCCCCCGTTTAAAGATATTTTTCTCGAATATATATATATATTATATATATTTACTTCTTTTTTGGTAGTTGGGTGGAAGGGTCGGGCTGGGGTGGTTTGGCGGCTGGCAGGGCTGGGAGAGGATGGCGATGCTGCGGGGCTGGGGGCCGCGGCGGTGGCGGGGGGTGTCCCCGGGTTGGCGACCGGCCCGGCCTGCCCCGACCCGACGGGGAAAAGCAGCAACTCAGCAAATCCTCAGCGGCATCAGAAAATGCGCACGGAGGAGGAGGAGGAGGAGGAGGAGGAAGGCGAGATTTGTGGAACTTTCTCTCGCTGGGCTCCCTCGTGGGGTTTCGTAGTCCCGTCCGTGTACATTTTCCGGCTGTCCCCTCCTCGTCCCTCTGTGTGTCCCCCCCACCCCACCCCAGATTTGCCTGTTTGTTTGTTCTTCAGAAGCTCTTCTGTGTTTTTAATCAGACAGGGTTTTTTTGGTGTTTTTTTTTTTAAACAAAAAATGGTGAGGTCTTTGGTCGTAGCCACTTTTTTCTCACCAAGAGAAGGGTTATTTATAACTGGATCCTGCTTACTGAGAAGTATTTAAGCCCTTTCAGGCAGAGCTGTCAAAATTTCCTGTGTTGTTTGCCTCTATTTGCAACACGTAAAAAGTAATATGCAGTTGCTGGTGTTGGAATAGCCGGGGTAGTGCAGAAATCTCAAGTGACAAGTTTTCAACTGCACTATCTCCTGCCGACCAAACTGTCATTTTATTTTTTTTTTATTTTTATTTTTTGTATTTTTTTTTTTCCCCCCAGAAACCACTTTTAAGAGCCTAACAGGTTCCCCCCCCCCGTCAGCAAATAGATTAAACGTGCTAAAGCAACTTCGAGAGGGAAGAACAGTTTGAACAATGAGGAGCGGGAGGGATGTCTTATTTTCCTGGAGCCGCTATGGCAGATTTCACTCATAAGGAGCACACTAACCGAGATGTTACCAGTTGAACAGAAGCATGTGACACAGATTCCTGATTTTTTTCCCAGAAGATTTGCAGAATTTACAAAAAGAGATTATCTCTACACCTTCCACCCTCCTAACCACCCCCATGACCCAAGCAATGGAGGATTTAGGCAGATTTACTTCAGTAAACACCTTTGGACACTTGGGGAAAAGTAGGAGTCTGTTTGCAAAAGCAGGCTTTTGTTAAGTGAGGTGCTGGATAATGCTTTACCAAGCAGCTGTGATATTAACCTACCCAGTAACGCTGGAAAAAGCGTTAACTCCTTCTGCTCTCCAGGGCCCTGCACTGGCCCTGCAGGTACTGGGCCTGGTGGTGGTGGTGGGGGGGTTTGGAGCGGGGGGGACACAGGCGAGGAGGTGTCACCGCTGAAGCCACCGCAGCCTCTCAACCTGACACATCTTGTACTTGGTGGCAGTTGAATCTTTCGGGGGCAATCCATCAGATCCAGGGCCAGGAAGAGCTATGAGGCATCGCCACGAAAGCCCCCTCCGTCAGTTAGGGGTTATCTACACGCGTGTGCGTACGCACACGCGCATATACACGCTCTGTGTCTGTCCCCACACGTATAACACATCCCAAAACCTCTCTAGGAAAGCTCGCAAGCGTTGCGAAGAGGGGAAGGTCAATTTAGGATTCGCACTCGAGCAGCAGCATAGCTGAGAAGTTACGCGGGCAAACCTGTACGAGTGGCTTCCCGTCAACTCCGGCCTCCCGGGGTTTGAAGGACAGGCGGGGGCTTCACGTTCCCAAAAGTGAACTTTTTGGGGCGAGAAAGCTGCTTCCCGCTCTTTTCTGAGCCATTAGAAGAAGGAGTTAAAAAGTTAGTTGTTTTTGCTGGGCGTAAGAATAACTTTACAGGTGTTTCTTTTTTTTAGCTTGAGTAAGTTTGCTTCATTTGGGGATTTTTGTTGTCGAGGGTTTTCTTTTTCTCTTTTTTTTTCTCTTTTTTTTTTTTTTTTTTTTGTTAAAGTGTAGGTGTCAATGTTAGAGCAGCCACAAACGTGTGAGAAAGCAAAGGGTATGAGACATGACAGAATTAAAGGTGTTTGCTATGTTGTTACCCGTGTGTCAAGCTGCAAGCTCCCTTTGTCACAGCCTCCCGGTGATTTGATAGCGCGGCTCCGCTTCCCTTCCAAGTGATACAGCAGTTTCTAACTGGGGGGGAGCCGGGGTTTAATGGGGTGCGGTCGTTGCTGTTGCTTTTGCCTCCCCAAATACATTAAACACCTTGGTATCGTGCGCACCCCATTACCTTACAGGCAGGGCGCTGTGGGCTGGAGCACCAGGAGAGCAGCCATAGCGTTACGGTATCTGGCATGGAGCGTCGTTTGGCAGGAATGTCATCTGCCAAATCATCCCATAATTACGTTTTATGTTATTTTGTATGAATGACCAAGCATGCAGTATTCCTTTTGAAATCAAAGGAAGGCTTAAAAACGCGTTTTTGAATACTTTCAGACCATGGTCAGGTCACAGTTTGGGAGTTGAATTAAACTGATCTCATTTGTGATCTAATTGAGGTTGGCAACAACCTTAGCAGTAGCAATAACACACAAATACAAATCAAAGAGCAGAATTCAGCAAATCAGATCTTTTGCTCGAATTCTGCCCGGGAGTTATTCTCCGGCTGCCAACAGAGAAGTTAAACTTTGTCCCGCTTCTCAGCGGCAGCGCAAGCCTTGCATATTTTTTCGGGTCTTTGACAGGAAAGTTGGGTTGGAGAGATGGGGACACAAAGGCGAGGAGGGAGCTGGTGCCTCCTCGGACAGGGAGTGAGGACAGGAGCAAGGCACAGCGACTCGTCACGTATGGTTTTTTGGAGATCCCAGTGGCAGAAAAGCGTAGGAAGCGGAATGGGGGGGGGGGGGGAACACGGGTTAGGAAGGACTGGAAAGAGGAATAGGTCGCTGCGAACAGGAATGATTATTCCAAGCGGAAAGTCAAGGCAGCTTCCTATCTTTACATCTATCGCTGCGGATTCCAGGAATGTAATTACCAGAGTGGTTGCGAATTGTTGACAAATTTCCCCGGGTCTGGCGGGAGCTGGTGGCGGGAGCGGCGGGGCCGGCAACCGCGGCCGGGCGAACAGCGGCCCCGACGGGGAGAAGGGGAGGGGGGGCTCGGTGTGGGGCAGCGGGGGCTGAGGCGGCCCAGGGGCGGGCGGAGCCGTTGTCCCCGGGCAGGGCATCCCCGACGGGGCGGGCGGGGGGGAGGGGGGGCTCGGTGCGGGGCAGCGGGGCCCGGGGCGGGCGGAGCGGCTGGCCCCGGGCAGGGCATCCCCGACGGGGCGGGAGAGGGGCGCCCAGCGCAGCCCCCTCACCCCCCCGCCAAAAGCCGGGAAGCTGCCGGCTCACTCCCACGGGACACCCCCTCTCCCTCCCCCCCCCACCCCACCCCAAACCGTGCGGGCCAAGAGCCGCCGCCCCCGGGGAGCACCGCGGTGAGGAGCGGGCAGCCGCAGGCGCGGTGCGCTTGGGCGGAGGGGGGGTGGGGGTGCGGAACCTTCTCGCCCTCCCCGATTCTCAGGGCAGAAGTGTCAACCGCCTCTTTGGGGCGAGGGCGGGGGGACACGACAGCACACACACACACACACAGTGTCCCGGCGCTGTCACCCGGCGTTGGCGAGCAAAGCCCTCCCCGGGGCGAGGGAAGGAAGGCCGGCGGGGCGGCCCGGGTGCTCCCGGGAAGGGGGTGGGGGGGGGGTGGTGTCGGTTCCCTCCGTCGCCCCCCCTCTCGTCCCCAGCCGGGCCCCCGCGGCGGCGCAGCCCCCAAACTTCGCTCCCGGGAGGGAGGGAGAGGAGGAGAAGCGGCTCCGCGCTGCCCGCCGCTCCTTCGGGGTCTGGGATTTCAAGTGTGTCCTCAACTTCCCCCCCCGCCTTCCCCCCCCCCCCCCCCCCCCCCCGCCATCCTCCGGGCCATTATTTTCTTTGACTAAAACCTGTTTACTCGCCTCTTTGTTTTTTGACGTTAAACGAGTTTCCATCTCCTACTCCTGCGGATCTCTAAGAAATAGATAAACCGTTATATTTCCCCCCTTTCCACACCCCCCACACCCCCCCCCGGCTCGTATTTTAAAGCAGCGATCCTGACAGCAGTACTATTATTGCACTTTATGTTTTAGTGGATGTTTGCTGTTGCTAGTTACAGCAACACTTATCATAAGACAGCAAGAAAAGAGTAGTCCCTGGTAATTAAAGTAATGAAATATTCATTTACTCTACCTTTTCAGTAGTCTCACAAATTAGGCTGCTACATTTAATGCCTGCACTGCCTCTGTTTTTATTATAATGGCAGCTTTCGCATCTGCAATTAGGACTAATTCTGACAGTTACAATTTCTGAGGGATGGTAAACAGTGAACGAGATGTGCAGCAGTGGTATTACACGTGAAAAGCCCTTGTCTCTTTAACCTTGTTGTTTTTTTTTCTCGCAGAGGTTACCTTTTCCCGATGGTGCAAAATCGACTTGACATAACTGTTCATCAGTTTCAGGGTTTTCCCTGGAGGTATTTGCATCAAATCAGCCCAGTCAAGCTTCAAGTGGAAATTGGCAGGCCAGAAACTGACAGGGTAGGGACTGGGAAAGAGACAGCTAAAGTGCAGGCAGCGAGCTGACAGCAGCGGCGGGCAGGCAGGGGGAGAGGGTTCAACACCCGGGGCTGCCCGTGTCCTGCTCCCCCCCCGGACCCCTCCGCTCTCTCCCCCTCATCCCCTAACCCCCCCGGACCGCCCCGGTCCTTCCCCGCCGCCGGAGGGGATGAGCGCTGGGATGCACACACACACACACACACACACACACACCCCCGGAGGATGCCGGCTTGGGGAGAGGGGGTGTAAAAAAAAAAGAAAACACCAAAACCAAACCAAAAAACCCATAAAGGGGGGAAAAAAGGTGTTGTAAAACAAAGAGAGAAGTTGGCGTCGCTAACAAGCTGCTTTTGCTGCGATGCTTTTGCGGAGCAGCGTCGCGTTTCTGCGCTCCGGCTGCTCAGAGAAGTGACGGAGAAGGTTGTTAATACCAATGAAAGCATATTTTGATCAGCTCAAAAAAAAAAAACCCCAAAAAACCAACCCACCCAACCCCTCAACCAACCCAGACAGACGTTCGTCTGCAAAGATAATTGCATTAGAATCAAAACAAACATTTCCTTGAATATGTTATTTCGTTTATCCTCTGTCACGGGATGGGGTGGGGAGGGGGGAGCTCCAAGTAGAGTGATGCGAAAATTAATTTTTTAAGACAGTATCGGCCAAATCGGGATCGTTCCCTGGGACATTCCCCCACCCCGACGCAATTTTACTGCTTGGAAAATAATCCCAACTCTTACGTAGCGTGGAAAGGGCACAGCACAGCGAGGAACAGGCAACACCATTCCTTCCTTAAAGGTGAAAAAGAGCAACACTGTGTTCCCCTCCTGGGGAAGAGCGCTGACTATATATATATATATATGTATTTTATTTTTTTTTTTTTCCCCCTAAATATCTATATGTAGCCTTTACCAGATGATTAAAAATCCCTTCTCACTTTTCCTACCAGACTTGTGCTAAAGTAAGCCTTGCTTTCAAACAGTTTTTCAGCTGTGTGTGTGACAGGCATTGGCTGATCTGCTGATGCCCATTCGACAGGCACTGTTGAGCTAAAGTGGTGTGACGGCACAGTTTTGTTAAGCTGTGAACAAAGGGCTGGAGATGCCTCGCTGGCATCATCCATGTGCATATTGGCCTTGTCACAGTTTTGCTTGATTTAATGCTCTGTTTATTCCTAGATATTAGAACTTAAAGTCCAAACAATATGTTTTCGTATACTGCGCACAAACTTTATTTTAAAAGCTTTTGCTCCCAAGAGCTACAGATCCATTTGTCTGTCCAATATCCGTGCAGCAAACATTTAAAACGTAGCTCCCAGGAGAAAAAAAAAAAAAAAAAAAAAAAAAGAGGTGGCCGGTAGCCTCTTAACTGTTATCCAGTTAAAAAATGGGATTTCAGTTTAAAAAAAAAAAAAAAGAAGTCTTATAAGGGTAAAAGATTTATTTCTTCTTTGATCATTTGTTGAGAGTTGTTATTTATTTCAACAGTGGATTTTCTTATAAGCTCCTCAGGAGAGGTTACCCCGTGTGCAGGCAGGGCAGGCAGGATGGACTTTTCAAGTGCCATATCATCCCAGCGGTGTCGCGGTGATAAAAGCAGCGCTTTGCAAATACCTGTAAGCGTAGTCGGACGACTGTTGGCAGGCAGAACTACAGCAAGCTGGGTTACGGCAGGTTAGGGGAAGGGAGCAGGAAACTGGATAAAGATTAAAAAATACATATATGTGTTCGTTAGGTGGCCACAAGTTTGCGTCTCGGGAGTTCACCAAGAGAAAACGTGAGCATATGGAGCTATATTTAGATTCTGGTTCTTTTCTTTTCGAGACGCTGTAGGCTTTATCTGTAGAAAGTTGGGGGGGTTTTTTTGGTTTTCTTCTCCCCTTCTTCGTCGCCTTTTTAAACTCTCTTCAGGTTTGCTGCAAGTGTTTGCTGAGAGATTAGTTAGCCAGCTTCCATGGTGGAGGTAGCCCTGGGAAGCGGCTCGTTGCCGGGAGGAATGCTCAGTAGGTCAGGGCGTGAAGATATAAGGAGCTGCCCAACTGAGGCTGGGGATCAGGTATTTTCCTCTTTGTTTCCTATCAGAGACAAAGTGCTTATGGAAAGGTTTGTGGCGAGACATCAAATCCCAGCAGGAGCACAGATGTTCCCACTTTTACAGGCTTACCAATGAACATTTCAGCTTAAACAAGTTTATGAAAGAAAAGATTTATTTATTTTTCCTTAGTAGATGCAGCATCTTAGTTTGATTGTGTAAAGATCGTATCGCTCCAGCCACTTGGGGTTATTTGGTCCAAGGCACCGTGCTTTACTCCAGGGCTATAAGTAGGGATGGGAGAGAGGGAAGGAGGGGGAGGAGGGAGCCGTTCAGCAAAATGAAGGTATTCCTTCTCCAAACAGTGCAGTGGAGAGCCTACATCTGAAATTGAATCTGTTGGGCAAAACCTGTACGATTTTTCTACCTGCCCTTAGCCTGCTTCCTTTCAACTATGACAGTTTTACTAACTGAAATGAATGGGCTTGCTTTCTCCGGTACCTTTCCTCAGTATGCGTTTACATCAAGTACTTCAAACAGAGAGCTGGGTGATATATGTAGGGGGACAGCTTGCACAGAAGAAGCTTTAATGGTTAATTTTTGTATAGCTTTATAAATGAAAGGGACTTAAACCTACTAGCAGTATAGATCACAAGACCTTATGTGGTCTATTCTTCTCTAGATGCACAAGAGATTTACGTGCCTAAGTCCCATAAGAGTTAATGGGAGTTACGCGTGTAAATCTCTTCCACAGTGAGATAATAGACCCTTTTATGTATGGATAGCTGGATTCTTACAAAAATCACCTACTGAACAGTAGACTTTATGTCCTTCCCTCTTAACAAATACTTATAAAGCCAGCAGGCCAGCAGATGAGACCAGGAACCCCCCAAGATGTCTCCAAATGGCAGTGACCCCCTGTGCCCCTGTGGTGGGTGGCAGCACGGGACCCTAGGTCTGCCTCATCCCTTGGGTTCGGTGTCCTGGTTTTGGCCCCTTGTGGGTGACACTGCAAGTGGTGGCGACGGGGCAGCACACGGGCTGACATGGTGTCTTACCTCTTGGCAAGTCCTAGTTGGTAGAGACCTCTCTCTCCATGTGTTGCACAGGAGATTGGGAAGGGGAGAGCTGCCACCTCTCTTCTGCGGGGCTGAGAGCAGCACAGGTAACCTCTGGGGTGCACTTCTCCCTGTGTCCCTGCACCCCATCCCACCTGTACTGGGGGATTCATAGCACTGGGGTGGGAGACCCCCAGGTAGGACCATCCTGGTGGTGGTGGCATCATCTCCCACAGCCCAGGTGCTACTAGTGCTGCACCTCTGCTCCCTTCCCACTCCGGCACGACCTCCCTCCCTGAGAAAGTGAGCAGGCTTTGCCTCCGACAGGGATATATAGATATATATAACTTGGACGATCTGTATCTGCCAGCCATGAGTCAGATCGAGATCTTCTCCCCCTGTAACGTGTAGCTGGAGATAGCCGGTGCCACGGCACACGCGTGTCAGTAACGATCCCCGGGTTCTGTGAACCGCCGCTCTTTTTGCCATCATTGTTTCTTTCCATCACTCGCCTGCTCCTCCCCGATAGCGATCTGAGGGAGTTGGGCGAGATCTGAGACTTGCCAGCCCTCAGCACCCAGGCCTGGCAAAGCACAATCCATAAAAAAAAACCCAACAAAAAAAAAAACCCAACCCCAAAACAACCCCCAAACTTACGCCCTGAGACTATCGGATTAAATCCAAGGGTTTCTACCAGCGGCGGGATGGGAAAAGCCCATTGTTTGTTGATTATCGTTATCATCAGCCCCGGCTGATGCAAGGATGCTCCAGGAAAACACACTTCGGTTACAGTTGATTTTCAGATTCCAAAATGGTGCTGCAAAGTCTGTGCATGCCTAATTATATTTTATGCTAGGCTGTGCAATACAAAATGTATGCTGCAGCAATCAGTGAGTTAACAGTATCAATCAATTTGTAAACAGATGAAGTCACTCATTCCCAAACTGGTTTTCCAAAAACAATTACTAAATTACAATAGAAAAAAATTGTACAGTTACTGTATTTGTGTGCTGTGTTACAATCAACATACCAGGGAAACAAAACAATTTAATGCAGAAAAATCATCATTCATCTACATTATAATTGCTTCTTTTTCACATCTACAGGGCGGTTAATTAAAATTGTGATTAAATGCGGTCGCGCTGCCTAAGATGTCTTGCCCAAAACAGGTGGTACAGAATTTAAAAGTAAAAAAAATGTAATTAGCATTGGAAATTGAGAAATTGCCTGTAAGAATCAGTGTTAATTTCAGTCAGTGATGAGGTAATTTATAAATGAATGCAGTGGAGGCTGTGCAAATGCACAATTGCCTTCCTGCCTATTCTTAGCATTCTCAGCATGCAGGTGAAAATGTTTTCAAAATATTGAGGTAATTTGAAAATCAATCCGTGCATTCGGTATCTTTTTTTTTTTTTTTTGTTTCCCCCCCCTCCCCACTCGCAGCAAACGCGGAGCGAACGCTGCCAGAGATGGCATAATGCAGCAGTTTTGCACTTTTTTTTTGGGGGGGGGGGGTGGACAGGGGGCGGCGGGGGGGGGGGAGCGACGTTACGTGTGTCGTGGCAGCAGCTAGAGTTTAACTACACCAAATGTTTGGCTGAGATCCTTTAGAGAGGCCAAAAATGGGAAGTCCCCGGTAATCCCCGCTGTCTTCAGCTCCGGTGTGTCTTTAAAGGACGCGGCATCAAAAAAAAAAAAAAAAAAAAAATGAAGTAAGAGCAACCTGCAGTGAGTTGAAATAGTGCAGCAGAGATACCGCGAAATAAAAGGGATGCTAATATGGCATGGAAATCATAATGATTTCTTGTTTAAAATTAGCACAGGGCACCAGAAAAGCCTCGGTGGTACCGATGCTTTCTGCAAAAACCCTCTTTTTAAACGTGTATTTCAAATTTCATCCTGCAAAGCATGAAAGAATTGTTAACTAGGTTATGCATACAGAGATTTTCCCTGAGATGAACTTTGTTTATCGGTATTTTGGTGCCTTCTCTAAACTTTCAGCTAGCAAATGAGAAATGCTAATTCCTAGCAAAAAAAAAATAAAAAAAAAAATACAACCTGCAGATACAAAAAGCTGGAGGCAAACCTGACAACAAACAGATATGAAAGATTTAAAATCTTCTTGACAGTCAGGAAAAAAAAAATAAAATAAAAAATCCGAGGCACACATTGCTGGAACTGACATTTCCATGATTTGAACAGTCCTTGTCCCCCTGTTCCGTTCCACGGAGAGCCCTGGCTTAGTTATCTCCTCGTATATTTAAAAATAACTCGGACTTTCGGTAACGTCGGTGGCTGGGCCGGGATACGTGGAAGGAGTTTGAATTTTTGAAGAAGGGACGTACAGGTGTTGGTATCAGGTTGCTGTAAAGCAGGCGCACAATGCATTTGAACATAACATGCTTTAATTAAAACAAGCTGGTCTTCCTGCAGAAAGGCTGATTTAGCCATGTAATTTAACTATTGAAACCCTTTCTATTAATTTTTCCTTGACATATAATAATGAACTTCTCTTCGGGCTGACACTTGGTTGGTTGTTCTTGGTTGTGGGTTGGGGTTTTTTTTCGCCTTTCGATAAACCCCGTGCACCTCAGAGGCGGTTTTGCTGCTATTTAATTTGCTCGTACAAAACATCCTGCGAAGGGATTAGGCCCAGGAAAGGGACAAGGGCAAGGCCATGTCGTGCCGGTCCACGCTGGACCGCTGTGATGTTGCCGGGAAGAGGATGCAGGGTGGGATGGGATGGGATGGGATGGGACAGGATGGGATGAGCGAGATGCCATCCCAGCCCCTGCTCTGCTGGTACAGAGCTGGGGTAGGTGAGCGCAGCATCAAGTGCTCTGTGTGCTCGCCGGCGAGTCAATTAACCTCGCCGTGCTCGTTTTCCCTGTCTACGAGACGGGGAAATACTGCCGAACTCATTCACAGGGCTTCTGCGGAGCGTAGTGTCTCCAAAGCACTCTGCCATTCGCTGGGACTGCAGAGGAGCGAGTATCACTCATCGTTTCGTCAGAGGGCAAAGCGGATGCCAAGGAATCGGGCGGAGAAAATTATGAATATATGTTTCTAATAATCAAATTCTCTGAGTTTATTACACAACCGATTATTCTAATTTAGAGGACAATATCGCTTTTAACTCCCCCCCTCCCCGGCCCCACCAGTTATCTACCACTGAATGTAAAGAAGCTAAGGGTAATCACTGAAGCAATGATGATTATTGACTGAAAGGTATTTTAAAATGTGAGCTCCGTTACGTGGAGCTTGGCAAGCAGCTGCACTGATGCATTTGGACTCCTTATTTCGGTGTAGGGGCTGTAAAAAATATATCGAAATATTAGCAATCCAGCATAGGTGCGAATCCTAACCCGACTGCAGTCAATGGGGGTGCACGGGTGACTCCAGTGGGACACGGACCGGAAAAGTCAGGTTTGATGGCTGTTTTTAATGGAGAGCCGTAGGATCCCACTTGTTTGGAAATTCAGCCTCATCAAAACCAAATCAAAGTTTGGGCTTTTTGCTTTTCTGTCTCACGTGAACTCCCAGGAAGCGGGAGCTCAGGTACAGCTCTGCTGCCACGCGTTAGTCCTCTCCCCCAGTTGCATCTTCGGAGTTTTCTGGGCCCGTTCCCATGAGGGAAGACCAAATGCCATGAGAAACGTGAGCAGGATTTGGCCCCGAACAGACGGTGCTTACTCCTTCATAAACTGAGCCGTGGCCATTGTAGTGGTGGGGAAGTGCAGTGAAGGAAAAGTAGCGTCGCGGGTTCCGAAAATAGAAAGTAAACATAAATATTTCTACTTTGCATGTCAGATTTCAATCACCTCTCCAAACAACTGAGCTTCTTGATTTAATTAATTACAGTTTTTTTTCTTTTTTTTTTGGTGTGTGTGTCTTCGGAAAGAGCCAAATGAAAATATCCTCTTTGTTTCCCCTTTGTAACTACCGGAGCTTTCCTCGAGTTTTTAACTCTTCCGCCACCCCGGCAGCCTCAGCCTTCGTTTTTTCTATGCTCCTCTTATCGCCGCCGTCCCACGGCAAGCCCCAAAGCCTGGAACATTTTGTAACGACTATGTGACAAATTGTTGGGCTTTTATTCGCTTCGGACATCTTTTGCCAGGATTGCTTGTTGTTTTTTCTGTTTGGCTGTGTCATGGGACCAAAGGTGGCTGCTTTTGTGCAGCATGTCAAATCTGGTTAACATGCAGCCATTTATCTTTAAAACCCACTCCCGCACAATGGCAGGGGTGTATTGGGCCACTTGTATGGGCTCCAAGCATCAAATATATATATATATATATATTTTTTATTTTATTTTTTAAGTGCCATCATCTCTATATGTGTGGATGCACCTCGGGCTGAGGCACTGCGGTGGGCAGGTCAGGCAGCAGACAAGATGTTTCATAATTTTGGGAACCTTTTAGAGACAAATTGTACAGTGCAAGTGTAGTGTAACTGAACTGCTGGTTGCCCAGTGAAGTGTAGAAAATCAGATACAGCACAGCCTGAAAGAATGAAACGAGAATTCATATCTATGTACATACACGGTACTTTATAAAGAATTCATACACAGGGAAAACCAGACATTTATTCCCTTTTTCTCTGCTTGTATTTGAGGATTGTACGTGGGGTGTGTGTGTGTGTGTGTATAAATGTGTTTATGTGCATGGTATATATTCATACAAATAATATGCCACGAGATATGGGAATAGTTGTATGTGTGATGCATTTATATGCATAAGTGGTAGGTTTGCAGGTTAATGCCTGCTTGACTCTGTTGTGTGTGTAAATGATGGAAAGGTGCTCAGCACGACAAAAAGATGAATTATCCCAGAAATAACATTAAAAAGCCCCAAACTTCCACGGCAAAGTTTGCAGCTTTGGGTGCTTTTCCGGTATTTAAGTCACGCAGAAACGTTTCTGATGACAATGATTTCCTTACAGCTACAGTGATAATTATCAAATAAAGAAGCTGGTAAAGAAATGGGAAAGTTTGATTCAAGAGAAAAGCGAGGGCTGGCTGCAAAGTCCTGGTGCCTTTTTGCAGTTGAAGCATTCGAGATAGCGGGACTCAATGTTTTTTTAATGATTTGCTGTGTTGTGTAATAATTGTACATATAGTGCAGCGAGGTTACTTGGAGGAACACCGCTCTATGTATGTTTTGTTTTGGTGGGGTTTTTTTGTGTTGGTTTTTTTTTTTTTTTTTTTTGAGTAAAGGACCCAGGAGATTGCCTTTCACTTTGAAAACAATCCCTAATATCAGGAAAATGCTCTGTTTGTTTATGCGTACATAATGCAAGTTTGTCCGCCTGGGAACTGCAGCAAATGGGAGAAGTATGCATGGATTTCACAGGTAACAGGATTACGTGGGCACATAATTGATCCATTTGGAGAAAAAAATGACAGTGCTCTAAAGATGCCTAGGCTTTGGAGATGGAGTTTATGAAACAGGCATTTGTAAATTCAAAGGAATCAATATGTCAATTTTATTACATCTCAGGACCAGCTGGGCATTAAAGGAACAGTAGCCTTTTTAAAATTGCAGCTGCGTATTCTTGCATTGTGTACCTTTCTTAAAAGGCTTTGAGTTTTAGAAAATGTACTTTTAGCGGCGCTTTGCACCTTTTCAGTGACCAGTTTGCATGGACAAAAGGAGACACAAAACATTACATTGTGTCAGTTTTCCTCTTAAACCCCGGTTGGTAAAAACTGCCGGCCTTCAATTACACCGTGCAAAAACCTTACCATTAAATATATACGTGGAAGGAGACTAACGCCTGTTCGTATCCCAAATGTTGAAAAAAAAAAAAATATTTGAGGTTTTGAACCGAGGACTCAGCACATGTGGCAGAGGCAGCATCATAAGGTGAGATACCTGGAAGGGTGCACTAAAGACCGCACGTGAAACGTGGTCTGAATCGTTGTAAATCAGTATCTTCTCTTTCCTTCTCAATGAAGCTTAAACCTCCAGATGATTAAATTTAGTGTAAAGTTTAGGTTTTCTCCCAAGGAACAGCAGGTTTCAGCTGAAATTCAACTTTTCATACGCTTTTGCAATGTGCAGTGTGGAGGGAGACGTTGAATGGAATTTTGGTGGCAGTGGTGGTTGCTGCCTGTAGGCTCTCAAGGCCACCCCCAAAAAGGCTCTAGATTCCAAAGATGCATTCTCAAGGAATTACTAATGGCCACTGAAGTTTGAGGTTAGCCAAGGAGCAATTGGGGCTTTCCAGAATATGTTGTACACTCCTCTACCTGAAAGGCATTTGGTTGAGGGACTGTGTTAGTAAAAGCCACACTTTTTTCCAGCCTTCAGTAGATGTCCTGTTGTCTTCTCTGCTCTGCTTGCTGGTGATGTTGCTGTTGACCCGATGGCTACCACCTACTCCGCAACTCCAAATTTATCATTAACGTAGCCAAAGCAATCACTGATTTGGGGTACCTAACTATGGACAACTCTAGAGGTTCGACACACCTGAAAGCACAGTTCAAAATAGTCAAGTTTTTGAGTCCCAAGAAAGAGGTATCTGGGATCAATGGCCACTGCTCCCTGAGACTTCTCTGCCTTCTCAGCTTCCCCAGCTTCATTATGATCCTCTCCGATCTTCTATAATGTTCCTCAGGCTCCTTTTGCACAGTTTCTTTTTCTTTGAGCTCATACTTTTCAGGCCAGCCTGGCTACAGACAAGGTCTCTATATGGTACCCCAACCTGCCCAGTAATTCTATTTTTTCTTGCCTGAGGACCTCTACTTTCCATAAGGTATGGTTACAGTGTTTCTCCAATGGTCTGCTAACATTAGCCTTGTAAATATGCCTTGGATGATGTGGGATCACACCATAAATGGGCTTATTATATTAGTGAGCAGTGTGGAGTATTCTCTGTATGCGTATATTCTACTACAACTCTGTCTTCTGCAAACAGAAGTATGAGGTGAATATGAAAGAATAAAAAGTCCAGTTTTCCCTGAAAGAGTATGGAAGAGCAGATGCAAACAATACAAGCTAGTAAAGTAGTGGTCACAGACTTAGCATGAATTAAAACTTTATTATGCAATGATGTACTTTCAAAGCATTTCTTTAAATATTCGAGGGCTAAGGAAGACATGGAAAAAGAGGTTCAAAGAAATTTGTGGCATTGTAGGACATAAAGATGACCTTCTGCTAAGCAGCGATACTCAAAACTGATGCGAACATACATAAATGAGGTAGAGAGAAACTGTATAAACTCAATAGATTAAAGCTTACAAAACTTGAGAGGTAAGATTTCCTTTCAGCGTAGCTTTGCCTGTGCACTTAGATGTGAAAGGTGTGATGTACGCACCTTCTTCATCTCAGTGGCCTCCACCAGTGATGAGATGCTGAGCCAAGCCTTAGCTCTAACTAGCCTAAACAAACATTTTCCGAGCCTCACAACAATCTCGGCTCAAAAGATGTCATCCCTTTCTGTGCTTGCTTAGAAGAGTGTAAAGGGAGGCAAGAAGAGTTGAAGTGACTTGGCCGAGGCCTCCCAGCGAAGCCAGCTGGAACTAAAAACCTAGAATTAATAAAACCAGAGGTCATATTCTGATCCTGGTTACCTCCGCGCAGTCCCAGAGCCACTCTGCGGGCAGCCTTTATATTTTGTCAGTTCTTTGAATCTAATTCTAGAAGTAAAACAAAGCTTCCCAACGATAAGGTGGAAAAATGGCAAAACTAAACCCTGTCATCGACCTGATTGATGGTCCTTCCACTGAGATCATAACAGCTTCTTCAGAGACTTTTACAATCTCTATAGAAGTGCAGGAGGCACTGCCAATATCCGCAGATCATTGGCATGATAGACCGTAACGGCTTCTTCAGAGCCGTTCCGGTCTATCGTGTCAATGCGTACTTAGGGAGTCCTCAATGCATGGATCATTGACACGGTACTACATAACGGCTCCTTAGAAGCCATTACTGGGTATCAAGTCAATGCATACTTAGGGAGCCCTTAATGCGCGGACCCACGCAAGTTGACTTGCTCTGAATACTAACAATCCTGTGGAAGAGTAGTTACTGCGTATGGCATCGAGGGAGATTATTAACACCCGCCTGCGAGAGCTCGACTCCCGCGCCGCGCTCCCCAACGCCTTTACGGGAGAGGTAGGGCTGCTCCCGCGTCGGAGCGCTGCCCGGGAGAGCCTGAAAGCCCTGAACTTTCCCTGCTCCGCCAACATCGTTTTTATTTCATAAAATATGTAAAAAAAATGAAACGTTCTCAATTTGAGATGGGAAAGCCAAGAGGCAGCCTGGGACGAAACATTTAGAGGTGGGATACAAAGCCTTGAGAGTAAGTGGTTGCAATGGAAATGTTGGCAAACCCTTTCACGTGGAGTAAGAGCCCGGCGTGTTTTACCCCTCTCGACTACTTTGCTGTAGTTATCAACGATACGATGATTCCCTGCAAGATGCTTAGCATCAAGCCCGCAGTAACGACCCTCTCGAAGGAGAAACCCTTTGTTAAATATCGAGGAGTTTGTCTGGATTTGTTGACCCGCTCCCCAGGGGAACCTCAGCCGAGACTTTCCCAATCGTCGCCGCGCCTCTTGCTTCCACCTGCGTAGGAGCATCCCCTTCCTTCGGCTTCCCCCCGACGAGATATCCCCGTGCCGAGTTAAAAAACGCTTCTAGTTTGCTGTTGTTGATATTTTTCTTTTGTGTTCTGCTTACTGACTGACATCTGCTATCATGCTAAGCAGGTGTTCCTGTGTAAACGAACGTGCCCTGTTTGTGTTTCGCCATCCTCGCTACTGCGCACCCAAATGAGCAGCATGATTAAGAATCCTGTAAATTTTTGAAAGGAAACGGATGGCTGCCCTACTAGAACATAATTACACCGTTCCAACATCCGCAGCTCACTGCTGCAGCCGAGTTGGAGAACAGCAGAAATTAATAATATATAATAGCATCATTCTCGTAATTTATAAATGAAATAAAGTAGAGAGGAGATTCTGCTGATATGCATTTTCTTCTTAATTCTAAAAGACAAAGTATAGATTAGAATTTTACTGGGGTGAAACCTGGCCAGCAATATCACACTAGTTGCAAGTGCGGGGGCCTGATTCATGAGAGGGATTTTGCTTAGGGAAAAGAGCTAATATCTTTTATTGGACTAGGGGAAAAAAATGAGTGTACAAAGCCCTCTAAAGGCAGCCCCTGATGAAGGGAGGCTGGGAACCCTCCACAGATCATGTACCTCGTTTTTAGCTTAATTCATTTGTAGGTATTGCAGGAAGACTTTGCTGCATGCTGCAATTTTTTTTTTTTTTCTCCCTGACTGAAATAATACGCTATCACAGGTCACCCCCTCAGAGAGCAGAGAGGATTAATCAGTTAAAGATGTTGTCTAATCTCCTATTTTTGTTGAAAAACAGCAGTGTTTTCAAAAACAATATTTTGAGCTCCAGAGATGTGCCCAAAAAGGAGCCGTACTGCAAATCACCGCTCCAGTCAAGCCTTGGGGTTGGTGCTCTAATTACACCTCTCAGCCCCACCGGAAAAAAAAAGGATGCAACTTTCTGAAGATGAAGGCATATTATTTGTAAAGACTAAGCAGTAGGACTTCTATTTTTTTCCCATTGCATACAAACAGCCAAGTTAGTTAAACGCTTTTTATTTTCCTTCTGTAGCTACCCAGATACACCCGCCTGGGTGACGGCCCAGCTGATTTATACTTTTACTGGGATAAATTCAAACGGGAGAGTTACCAAAAGAACACAATATTGTTTGCTGATGGGTTAATTAGGGACATTTTCATAATTTTTGACACTGGGAAACTCTGAAGGATGATAACTGCTTTGATGGAACAGGTCAGCGCGGATTCCCCAAGTTTATCCCGGTGAACACGAGTGTACACAGAGAGCCCAGGGAACTGCTTCTCTCTGAAACGAATGGATACGTTTCAGTCGTATTCTTCTAAAGGCCCCCCTTAATAATTTGTTTCTGAGAAAATATGTGCATAAACAGATTTATTTCATTAACAGGTATTTATTTAAGTGGGCTGCACTGTATTTAAATCTCTGAATAGTTTCCATTACTTCCTCAGCTCGCTTACTTCAAGTTGACTAATTTTAATAAGGCTAAGGTGCCTAGGGTCTTATTGAGTGTTCAGTTTGATCAATATGGCTAAATTAAAATAGTGCAAAATATAAGCAAATGTACTCTAACAACTCTGTGAAAAATGTGGAGTGCACCAAACATTGATTAGTGTTCCACAGACATTAATTTGTTGCTTTAAGTACACTAATGCTGCTCAGGAACTGCATCTACCTCCAGCACACCCAGCAGGCTGGGTACTCACGGACCATGTTCCGCCCATCACAGCCCCCTTGGCTTTGGTGGCATCGCCCACATCTGAAGCCAGAATTTGGCTCTGCGTCACCCAGAACTGGGGTCTGCACACCCTGGTCTCACAGGGAACCCCCCCTGGACCAGATTTGGCCCTTTCCGGGAGGAATAGCATCCCCGTACCGCTCGCAGAGCCAGCCTGGATCACACCTAAGGGAAGCAGAAGGAGGACAGTTACGATTATTTGCGCGAGTGGAGACTATTTCTATAATCATATTCATTATGAAGTTGGGGCTATACATCAATTCTATACGTGTATTTTTAAGACAGGCACAGACTCTTAGGGAAGTGGTTATACGTACAAGAAGATACTCGGTTTTGCCCTCCTGTAACACCACAATATTATTGTCATAAAAGATTAATGTCAACCCCCACCTGGTATTAAATTGCTTTCGGTAGCCCTTGCATTCATGTCTGTCTGCACAAGACAAAAACACTTTTAAAGTAACTACATGCATCTTCAACTTGAATTACTGCTATTACTGGGTTACATTTTATTTTTTCAAGTGCCTTAGTTGTTCTGGTAGGTATTTTTTCCCATGGATATGATGCTCTGAATAAGAATATGGTATCAGGAACTTAATTTTAGGGCAGCAAAAAAGGATACTTTAGAAAATAGGGTCTTATCACAGTCTTGTTGATAGAAGCTACACATCTTAATTATATGATTTTTTTTTTCATACTCCAACGAAAAGCTGTATTTTCCACATACTAAAAATAATTTGCTTTTCTTTCCTTCTCTTTCCCTTCCTTTTTCTTGGTTAGCAAAAGCATGAGATTACCATACTTCGACATCCAGTGCTTGCACAGCCAGTTTTTAATGCTTTCTAAAAATATGACAATAACTCCTTAGCAATCATACTTTTAGATAATTTTAAACGGTTTCTGATATCTTTTTTGGTTTTTCAGTAGTTTTTCCTTCTACCTGTAGTGTGATCTTTCTGCTTATCCTTAATCTCCTTGGTAAGTGATATTTGCTGTAAGAGTTCTTCCTTTCCTTGATACTATCTTTTCCTATGTGGCCAAAAAATAATAATTTCACATACGCAGAAGCTCTTTTCATCAAAGGTAAATCAACAGTGTATGTATAAGAAAGAAAGAAAGAAAGAAAGTAAAAAAAGAAGAGAAATAAACAGGAGGGATTCATGTGTTAAAAAAAAAAAAAAGCAACTTGAAAGCAAATGCAGTCACATTTAGGAGAAGTAAATTCTGTGAAGATGAAGTCAAATATGAAAAGCATTTCTCTAGTTTAAACTGACCAAATAGAGTTATAAACAGCCGAAACATTTGAAGTTCCCCTTTTTTAAATTAAAGCTGGAGCTCTAACTTCTTAACCTTCACCACGACGAGTAGAGCACACTGTGCAAAAACAATTTGTAAGTCTTCTTAACAAACAGCTCAAGTGAGGAGGGCCAGCACAAGTTCAGAAGAATTGACTTTTCATTTGTAGCTATGCCAAAAAAAATGCTTAGGGTTTTATTTTTTTGGTGGTTGTTGTTGTTTAGCTCCGGTGCATGACAATCTTGATTTTTTCCAGCGTTTTACGTGTTTAGAGTTTTTAATATCAAAGGTATTGCTCTCTGTAAACAAGTGTAAGTTTACCGAGGCAGCTTCACTTACACTCTTCCCTTGTAATCAGATGTGAAAATTACACCCTCCCTTTTGGCTACATGATAATTACACATTTCAACATACAAAGAATTGTCTCTGTTTCAGTTGCTGGAATGAAACAGCGAGGGCACTCAGGAAAATATATTATTATATTAAAGATCAGTGCCATAGCTGTTTTTAGTAACAGTGAAGTTTGTAATCACAACTGTGATCAAGATACTTTGAGATTTACATATGCACATATATATATATGAGAGAGAGAGCGGTTAAAAATAAAATGAAACTGAGGTGGGTGAAACTTAGCCTATGCACCAAGGGCCAGCAAACAGCCTACTCCCTACTTAAATCTCACCAAAGCCCTATTTTGAGGGTGAATTTTACCCCGAAAGCATAAATTATGGGAAACGAACAAAGTTCCTCCAGCTTTGTCTTGTTTTTCTTCTTTTTCTTTCTCCTGGCTATTCTGTTGCACTTACCTAGAAACTTAGCCTGAATTTCTTGTGCATCTATCGATTTCCTTGCAAATGCCGGGTGCAGAAAGAATTCAGAATTAAGCATTGCTCGGAAAGAGCTGTGGGAAAAAAATTACATATGCAGCAAAACATGTTAGAGTTGTGTTTTGACAGTTTCATGACCAAGCCAAAAAATATACATTTTTTTTGTACCTGGCGCAGTTTCACAAAAATGTCCCTCGAGGGAATAGTCATTTTTTGTCAGAATCAACTGTTTATTTACTTAAAAATCTAAAAGTTTTGCCTTGCATTAGAGGCAGAGTTGCAGGAGGTTAAAGTTCAACATCAGCTCGTTGCTTTGCCTTCGCAGTAAAAGCATGGTTTGTGTCACGAGAGAGGGATAAAAGCATTAGCGTGGACACAGGACAAAATAAAAATGCCATGCATTTTAAAAACAGAGCAGGCGAGGTTCGTCAGGTCTCTCGCTATGCATTTTTCAGCCATGCCCTGGCTTGCTTGCGAGCAATGGGTGACCACCTTGGACCTGCCACCACTGTGGTCAAACATGGCAGAGATGGTTTGGGCTGGAAGTAGTGGGTTTATCCAGCCAAGTCGAAGCCTGGTAGGGTTTTGATGGTGGCAATGGTGTTGAGACCCTGGTTATTGCCCACGGAGACGTTCATGGCAGGCAGGGATTTGAGTGTCTTTCCTCATCTGTGCCTTGCTGGGCTGGAGGGGTGAAAAGGGACATGGGTGGCTTCCCAGTGCTGCACCCCACAGGGTGCACACCATGGAAAGAAGTAGCCCAAGGCTCACCTAGTCATGTCCTACTCCGGGATCGCTGCTTTTAGTGTTTCTGTATCAAAACACTATCTAAATGCCCTGCAAAGGTGCAGGGCGTGAGGCTGGGGGAGTCCAGGAGCCCCCCATGTGGTCCCAGGACATACCCAGGCATGGGATGTACCCCCAGATCATAAGGAAATCCTGAGGTCACACTCATATGAGAAGATTTAATGACTTTAAGTGAAAGGAATTGTACCAGTGAAGAAGAATTAGGTCTCCCACCCTGAAACTGAAGTTTTTCCCACAGTAAAACTTGGTCTTCTCATCTGAGAGGTGATTCTTTTGATTCATTCTTACCTTTATCTGTATGTATACACAAACAATTGGTTTTTTTTGCCTATAATCAGTTTGTAAGATTGCAGGGTTAACAGATATACGCTGTGTTAAATGTGCTTTTTTGCATATATATATTTACCTTGACCACAGCTCCAAACTGTTTGGACTGGCAGGCTGACCTTTCACACTGGCCACCGGCCATGTTCAGTGAATAATTTTAAAACAAATTTTTTACTAGGATTTTTAACATAACTATTTATTTGGGGAAGCAATTTGCATCAGGGGGGAAAAAAAACCCAACAAAAACCACCACCACCACCAACAAAAAAAACCCACCCAAACCTCAAATGTAAATACAGATTTCCCCAGGAGATTAAAAGTAGTCCAAAACTAATAGCCTGATCTAATTCACATAATGATCATTGTGCAATATATTTACTGGGCCTAATCCTGCCCTCCTGGAGCGCCTCTGAAGTCAGATATACCTGTCTGAAGTTGAGCCTACCCTTCATATCCCAGTTACATCAGGGGAGCAGCTTTTGTCTCTATGGCGAATAATATTTTGCAAATTAGACCTCGTCTGAACAAAAAAAAAAAAAAAAAAAAAAAAGCAATATATAAGGTGGGGAGGGAACTTCTCCTGACTCACACTCACGGGGCAGAGGTCACAGCCGGAGCTGCTCTGGTAGGAAAGAATCAAGCACCGTGTACCAAAAAATAACATGAAAACTGTGACTCAAACTGAGGAAAAGGGATCTCATCAGAGATAAGGATGGCTCTTCGCCCCTACCGAGCGCGCTCGTTAGCGTGGCAGTTAAAGGTATTCCTCCGTCCTCGTTAACTTTGCATTTGTCCCCTTGTATTTATTATTTCCTCCTTTTTTCTGCCCCTCCTGGAGGCTGCATGTTTCCCTTGGCTGACAAGTCAATACCAGAGCCAATTCCGAGCTGACCTTTGTGGGGTTATCAGTGGCCTAAAACGGGCAGGACTGAGCCCAAAGAAGTGCTGCTGGTGGGATGTGGAACATTTGGGGAAGTGGGATGAGGTCCCCCTGTGTCCCCTGCTCCCTGGTACTGAGGGAAAAGTTCTGTCCCAACTTTTGCTGCCCAGCTCAGAAGTGGGGTCTGCCCAGCCTTTTCCACCCAGCAGAGACTACTGGGAGCCCGGTTAGTGTGCATACTGGTGTCCCCAGTAGCTTCTGAGATGATGAAAGAGCATATTGCTTATTTCCACAACAACGAGCTGGGAAATATTTACAGCAACCCCGCTCCTCTACCTGGGGAAATTTCTCACCAGGTGATGGAACGAAACAACATCGGATTTTTACTTGTTTTTCCCCAATGCAAATTGGGGAAAAAAACCTCCTCAAAAAACCAAAGTTTTTTGTCAGGGCAGCAATACCTCTTCCACCAGCACGCAGATATGATATAGCTTTAATTTGTATTCATCTTGTCCACTGGGGCTAGAAGATGGAGGAGCTATTATGAAACCTTTTTTTTTTTTTTTCTTTTTTTTTTTGAATTTGCTTTATTCACTGTTTACTATGCCGGGCTGACATGATATGATTTGTGCGTTGCGGGGTCACAACAAGCTACTTGCAGGACAATTTGCTGAATCAAGAGGGTGATTGTGTCTGGTGCCAGTCAGTCGCAATTAGGGCCAGGATCAGGGAGGCCCAGGGCTTGTGTATCGTCTTGGGCAAACCTCATAGAAATCAGCTCACCTGAAACTAATTGTCACAACAGAGACCTTATGCAAATGAGCCCTAGGGTTAGCGTGGGAAAAGAAAAACTGTCGCAAAGATAGGTGACCTGCTGAGCAGGGGGTCTGTTGCTGGGGAAATCTTTGTTCAACGAGTTAAAAAAATGTTCGCATTGTTCCAAATCCAAGAAAAACGTAGCAGATCCTCTCCCTAAGAAAGCGTGGCGAGCACACTCATCTGAAAGTCCAATAAAGTGGCAGCCAGCTTTCGAGCCGGTAATAAATTGGAAGTCTTTATTCTTTATAAGGGCTGCAGCAGGAAAATGATTTTCCTTTGCAAAGGGGCCTTTAAAGTTTAGCTGCTCGCAGTTTAGCCGGCGCTCGAAACTTCACCGCCGAAGCTTTCGCCTGCCTAACCTGTTGGATCCCAGCAGGTTTCCCAACCTGAGGTTTTAGCAGCTGGAAAAAAAAAACAACCCACAACCCTCCCTCTGGCTCCTGGAGCTGCTTTTCGGAGGGTCTGGCTCTTGTTCCGGCAGCGAGCTCTTGGGTTTGGAGGGCAAGAACACACTGGGGGAGAAGGCCCGTGGAGTTTCTCCCCTAGAAATCTCTGGGGATCTCCCAAGCTCTCCGACTTCCAACGCCTCCTTTCTCCTCGCCTCCCCGAGCAGCACCCGCCAGCGAGACGGGCAGGTTCGAGCGTTGGAAACATAATCGTGAATTAAGCACATTTAACGACAGGCTCATTGACGTCTGCATGCGAAACCGGCTGTTTCTGACATGCTTTCCCTCTCCCTTTTCCTCCTCTGCCCAGGCAGAGAAAAGCATAATTTTCAGCGAGCGCATTACACAACATTTGTCTTGTTCACTCCTTCCTCTTTAACAATTTTTATGGGGGTTGCTCAACACGTTCTAAAATAGGAAAGGAGACGATATAATAAAGTGCTGAACTGATGATATACGCGGCAGTTTATGCTGTCAATGGCAAACTCAAAAGAAAGGGATGCAACACGCTCCGAGTGAAGAAATGGAAGCCCGTGCCCTATAAGCACATAGAGGGAGAGGCAGCCAGGGTATTTTCGCACATAAGGCTTTTCTAAAGAGGTTGACGGGGACAGAGGCGAGATTAATTGCACTGAAAGATACCGGGGCAAATTTCAGAGCCGCGAGCTGCCTTGCGCTATCATCGAAGGCAAAAGAATAGTTATTTTGTTTGGTTAATAATTAGAGCTGCGCTTTCGATGGTGCTGCTTTAAAGGGGTGAAATGTAGATGGCATCAGCTCAGCAAGTTCGGAAATTAACTTCCTACTCACCAAACATCATGAAATAAGGATGGCTTAAAAGTAATGCAGATTAATCACCAACTTTTTTTTTTTTTGATCTCTTTTGTCCCTTTACCACTGTCTGAAATAATTTCCACAAATAGGAGACGTTTCACAGTGGGTATGAAGTGCTCAGCTTTCACTCATCAAACTTTAATCGGAACTGCATTTTAGTTTTTGAATAAAGAACACTTAAAAAATTTAGATGCAAATTATTTTGCATTATTCATGCTCTAAGTGTCCTTGTAGATTTAAACACTTCTGAGGCCACCTTGATTCAAGTAATTACCTAGGCCCTCACTGCTCCATCATGAATAAGGTATTTTGTACAAGTAAAGTATGCACCCGATGAGCTTTTAAAGTGGCTTTACACTGAACTTGTGTATTGCTTCTCGTGCATGAGTGATTCGAACATGCGTCGCAATCTGTCTCAGGTGGGAAATCCTGGCAGAGCATCCATGAGTGACGGGAGGAAGCCTACCAGCCTCGCCGCACACTATTTCTTTGTCTTCGCAGAAGAATCTCAAAGTGATTCCCTCGCTCGAGTCTGGTGGCTCCTCTTAAAAGTCCGAGGAAGCAATAGCTGCTGGCAGGGAAAGAAATGACAGTCATTTTTTCACTTAACCCTTCGTTTCCCATCCAGTCCTTCCCCCCCTGCCTCTCCTGGGCTCAGTCACTTAAGGCGTTCGCATAAGACAGTATAAGTCTTTCTACTTTTATGTAGCGTTGTACATCTGCCTCCCCATCTGTCCGCTCAGCCTCCCGCACGTACCAGCGCTAGGTACCACCTGAGCAGGATTTCTCACACAATAGAGCATCTCCCGACAGAAGTGGCTATCGGAGGGCGTGCTAAACCTATAGCCACCCATACATCGTCAGCAAAATGAGCCCGCAAGAGTTAAATTTAATCGGCTGAATCTCGTAGTTGGCGTTTGTTGCAAAGTGCCCATGTTTTTTTTTTCTTTTCCAGCTACATTGCTTTGAAGAATTATAGGAATTTTATGATGTGCTATTGGAGTTCCACTGGCAGAGATTACAGTAAAGGGGTTAAAGTTGGTTTATGTTAAAAAAAATTATGCAGAAACCAATAAAAATAAACACACTCCAGTAGACTAAACTTGCTGGGCTTTTAGTTTTAGCTTAACAATAGAAGTTTAGACGAAATCCAACATTGCAGCTTTTAGAAAATTAGTTGACACTCACAGTTGATCATCTTTACTACACAGCGGTATAATTAATATTTAAACATTCTAATAATGCAGCTTGCTTTGCATGCACTTTTCAGCCCCACCACAGTATATTTTATCAGGAATACTGCTAGCATTTTCTTAGGTAATGTCATTTTTTAAAGTTATATTTAAAATAGGATATTGGCTTCTCGCTCAGTGCAAAAGAAATATCAATAGGCCAATCGGCAGCTTTCATACATCAGTTTATGATTAAAGTGCGTCTTTACTGAAGACAATAGCAAATATATAAGGGGCTACTTCATTGCCATCATCATAAAATAAATATACCCAGAGACTATCGGTTTAGAAAACTGTCTCGAGTTGTTCATTTTTCTTCACGCTATCTATAATAAGAGGAACTTTTAATACCTAGATGCAGAGCAAAATCAGGCAGTGACCCACAGATCTGTGAAATACTGCACCTCTGACACCCACTCATTTAGAGCCAGAGAGCATTTAATAAAGAAGTCAGGCAAGTTAAAAAAAAAAAAAAAAGAAAAATCAAGCAGGGAGTTTTCACATGAGTGTTGTCGGGGTTAAGGCTTCTGTCTGCTTGGCAATTTAGGAAAATGGTGAGAAATCATCAAAATGGAAAAGGGCTGTGCTGGTTTATTTACTTAGGAGAGCCCTCTTCCTCTTCCAGTCGAGGTAGGAAGGAAAAGTTGTTTCAGGTGCTTTGCTCATCAGCTTAATCCCCCTGATCAGTGCAAGGTGCCCTTTATTCCCCGTTTTATATAACTTCTAGGAAGACAGGCTGTCCTTCTCTGAACTGATTTGGACTTCCTTCCAGGGCTTTCTCCTCCAGCCTTTCACACGCTATGGGTCCTCCTGATGCCAGCCAGAGGGTTGGTGCTTGCGTGGCTATTATTAATCACCGCTGGCAAAAGCCATCCCCGTGGCTCCTTTGGGCTGATCCAAGGAGAGAAAAAAAATTAAACTAAATAATATACAGACAGATCTTTCACACCCGTTTTGGCTGCTGCGTGATGCAAAGAGGATCTCCTGAGTTTCCCAGCTGGAGAAAGCGTCCTGCAAAGTGAGCTCCTCGTGTAGCTCCCAGCCTTGGAGGTATTTAGTGGTGTGCATAAGGGGGTATTTCTTTGGTCTATGAGATGGGTTTTGGGGGGAGAACAGCATCAGGCAGGACTGCAACGGGTTGCAAAGGTGCCTGAAGCTCAGCTGAGAATCCAGCCCTGGGTTTTGTCACGTTTCATTGCAAGTTTGAAAGCAGGCCCATTTCTATTAATGCTGTTAATAAAAGGCATATGTTTTGTCAAGCGAAACCGCCCTTTCATTAAAACTGAGCATAATTTCATGGGGTTTTTTGGTTTGTTTTTTTTTTTTTTTTTTTTTTTTTTTACATTCATGCAAAAATAGCCATTTCCCCAACACGTCCCAAGAAGCAAAGTCGGGGAGTGTGTGTGCAAAATTTCACCAAGCCACAAATATTTTCATGCCAAATACCACTAAATGAAAATGCTCGGCGTCTCACCGCTCTAAGCTAGTCCTAGGGCCGTGGCCTAATCGCCTGGGAAGTGATGGGAGTTTTTAATTTACTTATTAAAAAAAAAAAAAAGTAGCAGAAATGGGTTTTAAGAAAAGTTGTGTGTGCAAGGACCGCGTGAGTGATGCCGTGAGACCCATAGCGCACGTGGAAATAGGTTGCCTGTTGCTGAGAGCTTTCTCCAGGTTCTGCCGTATAGATTGCCTTCCGTCACGTGCGCCGGCAAAGAATTTGGGGATGGGGTTTCGGTGGAAGACGTCGCAGCGCCCGGAACAAAGTGGCCTTGTGCTGGCCGAGGGCGCGTGGGAGCTGCCCGGCCGCGTGCGCGCCGTCCCTCCGTCAGGCAGGGGCGGGAGTGGGAGTTTTAAGGAAACAGATAAACAAGGAATAGAAAAGCGCTTAAAAGCAGGGCCCTAACTCCCAGCCTTGCGGCACGGCGACCCGCGGCCACGGTTAGCGGCCGAGAGCTGCTCCGATTCGCGCTTTTTCGAGCAAAAGTCATGCCGAGAGGTGCTGCGATGGAAGGGTTTGCGTTTGAGGTGGGAACAAACGGCCTTCCGTGGTTTGGCTTGCTCCCTCTTTATTGGGTCTTGTTCGGGAAGGCAGTTACACGCACACCTTGGCCGCCAATAACTGAAAGAGAGGGATCTATTTTAAACCTGCTGCTGAGGTGGTAAAGAGGAGATAAGTTGGAAACCTAGCTGCTGTCTCGCTGGTGTGTGTGCGACAGATTATGTCCAGAAATGGATAAAATTAAAAGCATTTTTTCATTTGCTAATAGCAACCTGGACGAGGAAAAAAAATAAAGGGAACGGAGCAGCAAAGTCAAGAGGTTTCTATCCCAAGTATATTTCTCCCATTACCCAAATTATAGGACTTCTTTCCCCAGACTGATATACATATTTTTACTGTGTCTAAAAGAAAATTCTATAGTAGAGTTTGATTTCAGCATCAACCTTATGGCAGCCATGTGGGAGTGAGATTATGGGACATGTGGAACAAAAGTCTTCCAGCCAGAGGAGGCCTTCTGAGCATAATGATTCTTATTTAAATTAGTCTATGTTTTATTACTCAGTTGGGTAGGGGGGAAGGAAACCAAGGAAAAGAATATTTCTTTAAAACCGCGGTCACCTGAATTGTAGATGAAGAGAAATTAAGTAGTTTTCAGCCCATAAAATGGACAAACACTTTCGTATCATAATAATCATTTCAAACAATCCTCAATTTTATTTTATTTTTATTTTTTAATTTTACATTTAAACTTGTTTTTCCTGTTGGCATGCCTGCCGATTCATTTGTAAATGTGCTTTAAATTCCTTTGTATATTACAATGAATGCCACCTCTTTAAACGCTCTTAGTAATTTAGCGAACTTCTTTGCCAGTGGGTGAAAGTACAGTATTGTACATGCATAAGAAAAGGTACATTCATTATGCTCCACGTATGAAAAGGTATATTAGGAACGGTTTTGCTTAAAGTGGAGGGGTGAATGGAGGAGCCCCTGATCCATCATAGAGCTTTTGCATGTGTGAGAATGTGTCTCTGTGAACCCAACATCCAGAAATGCTGGTCGGGAACCTACCGGCAAATGTGTGCCTGTGAAACCTGAGAAGATTTATAACAAGTAGGTAATCGTTTCAGGCCTACGCGAGGGGAACGGGAACTAAAAGCTCATGCTGGGGCCAAACAGGAGTTCTAGGGAGAGATAGAGAGAGAGAGAAAAAACTTGGGGGTCTGGTTTCTTCCCTCTTCCTACACGGCTGTCACAAAGTGCCATGCTGTGCAATGGGAAAAGGGTCCTGCAAGGAGGAGGCTTGAGATCCTCTTGGGATTTTTGAAGTGGGTTTTGGGGTTAGGGTTGACCCTCGAAGCTTGCCACGGGACTGGTTTGTGGGGTGCAATAGGTAGAGGGACAGAAATGAGGTGGCCCCAGGAGCCTGGTCTTGTGCTCTTTCCCACCTCCTTTACCCAAGTCCTGGCTCTCAGTGTCAATGGGAAGGTTCAGCTAATGGAATTTTGTCTTAGAGTCAGAAATAGATCGTGTGCCATGATGGAAGGTAAAGGGAGGGAGTGTTGAGGCACGGTGGGCATGGCCAGGAAGGGCCAGCATCTCTGGAGAGGAGCACAAGGCCAGAGTGGGCCAAATCATGCTCATCACCTTCCCTTTTTCTTGGGACCCCTCACTTCAGTAAGGTGAGCAGGATTCACGCCATTGGCTTGGCTTTTCCGTGAAGAACAACCGCAGCATTACAGAGAGGGTTGGTCAGTTTATGGCCAATAAACATAAAAGCTGAGAGGGTTTCAATGAAACATTCCTCTCCAAACCAGAGGTCATTCATTTTGCACTTATTCCTTTATGTGGTTTCTGAAAGTTTAATTTTAAGGAGAGGATGTGGGTACGCTCTATTTGTTTTCTTTCTCTTTTCTTTCTTTCTTTCTGAGCTCTTTACTTCGAATTAATTTCATGGAAACGCGTGCGAATGCTTTCCAGTGGCATGCCAGCTGTCATTTTTCGATCGGGGCCGGGGTGGGGGTGGGGGAGAAACCCAGAGTTTATTTTCGAGATGCAATTTTAAGCTTGATTCATTGTAATAAGTGTCACTGTAAGGCAGGCGAAGGAGAGTTAGCTTTCATTAACATTCTTCAATTCTGGAGCCCATCAGGAGGTAGATAAGGTACCACCGGGTCCATCCACCTCCCGGACCACAGGAGGACAATGCCAGGAATGTTTGCAATGCGTTTCTATTTTTGTCACACCTATGTGTGGCCATCCATCTGGTCTTAATCAATCAGTCTCATCCCGGAGCTTTGCTGTTCTCCCAGCTGAAATAATACACTTCTTCAGCAAGAGCTCTGCCTCAAGGAGGGTCACTACTCACCATTCCCCAGACAAGGCATATTAACAAGGCTTACATATTTGTAAACATAGGTAAACCCAGGAGGGGTGGTTGGGAAGGAACATTTTGAAATATGAATATTTTATGAATAAACCACTGTGTTGTTTACTTAGCGATATTACACAGGAAAACTTGATGAAGTACTAGAGGTAAATTTGTTTTAGAGGAAAAAAAAAAACAACCAACGAGCCCTCTGAAGCACCGAGACAAAGATAAATGATGAAAGAGCGAATGATCCACCACCCTATTTAAGCAGAGGTAGTGTATATAAAATACGTTTCTGAAAGAGCAGAGAAGTGGGTGGTGAATACTGTAAAATGTGCCATTTATTTATTTAGATTGCACATCAGGAGATAAAACAAATGAAAACTCTGACTTGTTAATAATTTACATTTAAGTGGAAAATTCTTACATGCTGTTAAGATACCTCCAAGACCTGACACCACAAACGCAAATAATTTACATTCTTTGTGCGCGCACAACTTCGCTTGGCTGGGGAAAAAAAAAAAAAAAAGAATATTCAAATATGTGTTCAGGGGGCGATGAAAACCAGGATACATTTACACTCTTATAATTACATTTATTAATTTCGGCTGCCTCTCTTGAAGCGTTCGCGGAGCTGACCTTCCCATTCATCAGGTGTTCCTGGCTGGGAATCCGCCGGGCTGTACCTCACAACCTAGGAGGTAGGAGATGCAAAGAGGGGGGGATTTCTTTTCAATAAGCAGCGCTATTACTTCCCCCCCCCCCCCCCCCCGGCCCCAACTCCCCAACAGCTTATGCAAAAAGTTTTGTGGGGGAGAAAAAAAGCCCCAGCACTGAAGGAAAAAAAAAAAAAAAAAAAAGAGGAGTGTGCATAACAATAACTACCTCTGTCCCTTCTGTTTTTGTTCTTTTCATGTCAGGGAACTTTTTAGCCGTGCTGCCCGGGTAACTGCTCTGGAAGGTTGGAATATCTCTTGTTGAAGGAGGTTTGTGATTGAGGGCCCTCTGACACAACCTTTTGTTGCTCTGAGGTGTTTGATCCTCTTTCCCTTTCTTCTAAAACCAATCCCATCCCTTTAAAAAATGGATAACCAGCACTTCTTTTACTTATTGTCAGCTTTTGGAAAGTTACTGTGGGGGGTTGTAGAAGTTTAACTAGTTAACCCCTTGCGTCCTGATAGCGGGTTGCCATTAGTACTCCTTTTTTCGCTCCTTCCCGGGCAGGGAATATTTCCATAGCTGCGTCAGGTATGCAAATCCTCTTTTATAGGGAGCCATGTGACGGGTTGGCTTGCGGACAGTTTGCTGGCCGGTCTTTCTTTCTCCTGGCTCGGCGGAGCTCGCTCTGGGAAACCAGGTTCCAGCCAGGAGCTCCCAGCAGGAGCTGAGGGAGTCGGTCCCCGAATCGGGACGGTGGCTGTTCAATTGCGCTGAAATTTCAAAATGAGTCAGAATTTGTAGCTGCCGATTTTTTTTCTTCTCTTTCCTTGAACTGAAACTTGTGAGAGTCACCACAGGCGTAGGTTGATATGATACACTTTTTTTTTTTTTTTTCCTCTCTCTCTCTCTTTGAGAGCAGCTCTGAATAACAAGAATTCACAGAGAGTCGCTCTTCAAAAGTGTGTGGCCAAATCTGAAAGTAACAAAGGAAGAACACCTTAAAATGAGATGTGTAATAAGGACGCTCGCTCAGAGCCTTGCGATTAAAAATGGGACTTGTTTTTTTTTTTTCTCTTTTTTTTTTTTTTTGTTTTTTCAAAGGGAAGGGACACAACCCGGGCTATAGGAAAGAAAAGCAGCTTAAATGGATTATTTAACAAAAAGCAACTTATAGCTCCTAGATAGTGACCTACATTCTGCACACAATGATGATGTTTTACGGTGGTGATAGGGTTAATAACCTAACATCATTCATGTAGTGTTTTTTGAAAATTGAATTTTACTGCTACAAAGTAAATGTAACAGCCCTCTGGAGACAATATTACAGGCACTTTATTGTTTGCTAAGCTGATGTCATCTTTCTACGGACTGACTTTAAAACAAAGGCAGAACATTTATTACAAATATCACTGTGTGAAAGGAAATCTACTGAAATATTGTTTAGAAGGTGGACTGATAAAAATGTATTAATACTTGGCTTTGATTATCTGCAGAGTTATGCCTGTGGAATGCTTTCTCGCGTGATCCCCGCTCAACAGAAATGTTCGTCTTGGATATTACACCTACTTTTATTTTAATGTTATCCATCTCTGAGCACGTGTTACTTTTAAAACGTGTTTTATAATATAGTCTACAGCTCATTTATAAAACTTTGCTGTTTCTTTGTAAGAATGTAGATGAGGTTTTGATCAAAACCTAAAATATTTCCCTTCAAAGCATTTTCATGTAAACAGGGCCATGTCTTCCCTGCTGAAATCACTGCAGCTGCTCACATGAGTAAGACCAAGGAGACTTGGCCCTCTTTTAGGGGCACGGTTTGGCTCTGGTCTGCCTTCTGCTGTGAGTTTTCCCAGTAACCCCAGTCCACGTACCCATTAAGGCCAGCATTCTCCAACCTGGATCCCCAGTCAGGTGCCTACACCAACATCTCCAGATGCTGGGGACTGAAGATTCAGTGCCTACAAGTTACGTGGGTTAAGCTATGGGTCGTTCAGTCCTTGGAGAGCCAAACTGCGTGTTTTCATACAGAGTTTTAATGAAATCACCAGGTTTGAAAATTTTAAGCTGGTTGCAGATGACCCTGAGCTTTATGAGTTTTATCATTCCCATGCAGCCCTTCTAAGTAGGTTTCAAGCGAACAAAATGCATTTGTCCCTTTTGAGAAGAGCAAACGATTCATTTGCAAATAATTTAATATCCATTAAAGTTTAAATTTCCTTTGTTTCCTCACTTGCAGAGTAAATCAATGACCATTTCAAAGTAATAAGTACAATGAGGGAAAATACATTTTCATGTATCACAGTATCGCTGCTGTGGCTTTTGCAGGTGAAGCATAGAGAGATGTGAGCAGCTTTATGAGGACGGGTGTCTAAGCAACTGATTAGCTCATCTGTGCCGAAGGAAGACTGCAAGAGAAGTGTAGGAAAGAGGGACTAATTTAGAAAGTGAGTAGTGGAGTTAGCAGTAAAACTAGTAACTTAGTAGGAGTCTGTGATATTAGTATCACTTCTGAAGTCTGCGTACACGCACCGCGCTTTGCAAAGGTGGACATCTACCCACGCTCCCAAGGAGAAGTTTATATTCATGCCCCCTTGTTATGTATTTAATGCTGACAGGTTGTGGCAGTTTATATCAGTGGGATTAAAACTGGCAATCGGACGATAACAGTTTACTTTTAATATCCTCAGAGCAAAGTTTTCAGATTGCCAACGATTATCAAAGGGTGCCTTGCCTGCTTCGTTAATGCTAATATTCTGAGATGTTTGAATATGATTTTGCGTGTCAAGCCAATCTATCTGGCATACCGCTGGACATCCTTTGACTGGTGCTGTGTGGCATTTTTTGTTTGATCTTTGGGGTTGCCCAGATAAATTTAATCCTGACATAAGCAATACTCGTTCTGACATCGGTAGGATCTGCTCATAGGTAGGGCAGCGACAGCAGGCTCTGCCGGAGAGTTAGAAAGGAGTTCAACTATTTAAAAATGTAATCAAGAACAGACTATTAACCTCTGGTTTAATCGAGAAGCGAAGGTTTGTCTTAACATGACAGAACAGAAATGTCCCCGTGTTCCTATATAAAATACCTTTTGGAGCCTGTCTTCAGAAACACTGAATGGGTCTGGCCCAGACCACGCAGGAGACACCTCAATGGCTTCCAGGTCTCAAGCGACCTCTTCAGCCAAGCCTAAAATTCCAAGGCGTTCAAAGATGAGTAGGACTTTGTGTGGAGGCTGAGACCACGGCTTTCTCCAGCAGGTTTTCCTCTCTGTATTAGTTGGAGGGGAGGGATGGAGGGTTCCTGGCTCTTATCACTTGGTGCTTCCCAATGAAAATCAATTGACTTGTGGCTGTTGATGCCAGCTCAGAGTTTGACTCACATTGGCCGCTATTCCCAAGGTCTACAAGAGAGCTATATATAACTACAATATATAATGGTTGCTGTTAAATGCATCAGCCTTGCAAATGGATGTGCTAGACATCTCCTTTCTGTCTCATGTACTACAATTGTTTCAATTGTTTGAAGTCGAGTGCTTTACGCCGCTGAGAAAGAAGTCTCTGTAATGTCTCCCACAGAAGATAAGGCCAGTTGTAATGAAAATAAAGGTGATTCTTTATTGAAACCCGGACACAGGCAGGACCTTGTAGTTCTCTAGCTGCTCGACTGGGATCGTGCAGCCCTAATGCCACTGTGCAGGGTTCTGAGTGCTGGCCTGGAGCTTGTAGTCCTGGAAAAAAGTCCCAAAACACAGAGCGAATGCACACGGAAAGGGAAAATAGGTACCTTCAATGCAGGGGAAATGTCGAAACAGCATGCCAGGTCATACAATCAGCATTTCTTCATTATTTCAGTTGTGCTCAAATTCAGAAAGGGTTTGAGCTTAAAAAAAACCACCCAACATCCCAGCAGCAACAATGGGCATAATCACAGATTTGAAAGTAAGAATTAGTTTTATGCGGCGCGCTAGAAAAACCAAAATCTTGAGGAGCACTTTCAAAATAACCAGAGAAAAATAAACCGTTCCTTATGTCAGTCTTGTTAGAGAGGGATTAAGAAACTGGCAATTATTTTGGCGACCTTAATTGTTGCTCTGCAGGAAAATATGTAATTAGAGCACGTTCGCAGGCCTGCACACCTGCAGCACATCCTACAGTATAATGTCAGCTTTCAGTGCTTGCTGGTGCCAGGTTCTATCACAACCAGGCACAGTGATGCTCTGAGAACATTTCGGACTCGTGTAATGTAGCTTCTGTGTATGAAAGAAGCAGGCATTTACACGGCCATACAATGGGGTGCATTACTGCAACACTGGTTTCATTATTTTCCGACGCCTACCTTCAGCGCTGCTCTGGTTTACTCAGTTTGAGGTTTTATTGTTACGGTATAATAGTCCTGTACATTTCTGAAATTCCCTTATTATTCAGCTTATTAATACAGTACTGGCTTGATTATCAGGCCGCAGTTGTGAAGGGGAAGATTCAGCGCCCTAGCAAAGTCAGAAGCTGGGTAAATTCCTGGTATAACGAGAACAATTGTTTGACGTGTTTCAGCCCGGGCGCTCCGTGTGCGTACGGCCGCGGATGCCAGCGTCCATACGTGCGAGCTCGTGCCGAAAAAGAGAGTGAGAAACCTTGGAAGCCAGCTTTAATCTTTTGACAGAACGAGGCGAGATGGGGGGGGGGAGTAAAAAATAAAATATCCCTCTTTGCGCCGCTCCTTGCCTTTGCCTCTTCCCCGCGCTGCTCCTCTGGAAAACTGGGAAGCGCGTTAAAATAAAGGCGCAGTGGAGGGAATAGCTGTCTTCCAGCTAAATTCAGTAATCTGGCACGCTGATAGTTAACAGACTTCTCCCCCTAAGGGAGATACACTGTATTTTGCTATCTGACATGTTGTCATATATAAAGAAATCAATTGGTAATTAAATGATGCACCTTGTGAAGATGACAAAAGGCATTTGGTTGCGAAAAGAGAACTGGGTTGTGAGGGGTTTGTAATGAAGGCCTAATGACTATTCATAAGAGATTTTCAGTCCGTTGATCCACTTGACTGGAAAGTTCTGCCCTGGAGAGTTAGTGCTGTCAGATTCTCTCACCTCAGAAAGCCGCCGCGATCGACGGTGTGGAGTATGAGCGAGAAATTATCTAGTTGTTGCTTCGGGCCTGTCTTAGGTCACATGCAGAAGGCACACATCTGGCTTCCTGTAGGTGCAACCTCGGGACATAAACTTTGACTAATTTTTAAACTATAAATATGTAAGGCTGACACTGAATAAGTTACCTTTTATTCATGTTTTCATAAATTTTCTAGCGTGTTAAAGCCCTTAGTGGAGCTACCATTTTGGACTTTTCAGCTTCTGCTCTTCTTTGCAACAATTCCATTTGCCTTTCCCCCGACAAATGACACTTTAAGAAATTTCTCTGGCACAGATGCTACCCATGTTACCTCCCGTCTTCTGGCCTTCAACCGAGGGACCAGCCAGGATTGTTTTGGTAGGGTCACCTACAGAGAGGACCTGGTAGAGATGTCAAGAGGCATTACAAGGTTGCGACACAGATTTTGCCCCCAGTGGAGCCTTTTCTTGGTGTGTATTTCCCTGGTCACTAGCATTCAGGATAACCGTACCAGACCATCAAGAGTATCCTCCTCCAAGGTATTTCCTGATCTTTTCCCTTTACAGGAGGTCCCTCGGATGGGGATTACTTGGAGGTGGCACACCAGGAGGTAGATACCCACAGTGTCCTAGTTAAACCAAGAGCTGCACCTCACTTGCTGAGCTTGCAGAGATGAGCACCTTTTACGCATCCATCTCCAATGTTGCACCCTCTTGAGTGAATAAATCTCTCTCTAGCGAGTGGTATTTTATAATTAAAACTGAAAAGGAACAAATTGATTTCAGGAAGCTATTCCGGAGCGCGTAGACGTTGCCCTACGTTGATCAAATCCAGCACAGCTCCTGGGTGAGAGCCCCGAGCTCTGTACATGTTTGCTTTTGAAAAGTGGCCATCCACCTTATCTTATCAGGCAGCTCACCTTATCAAAGGTAAACATATTTACCACCTCATTAAAGGTTCTTTGCACTAGCACTCGAGAAAACCGTATTTGTGGACAAAATCGTTGTTTAAGAGGGATGGGAGAACCTTACGGCAAACTTTAGAGGTTTCAGCCTGTCAGTCGAGGAGCAGCAAAGTAATTCAGTACATTATGCATATTTGAGATGGCCTCATTGGTGTTTCCTTCTTGTGTATTGTGGTTACTGAATTTTGCTGATGTGTTTGCCAGAGCTGACAAGGTAGACCAAATGAATGGACAAATGCCAAAAAAACAATTATGTTTATTAATGTACATTGATTGCTTGTTTAGGGTATAAAACAAATTAAAAAATACATTAGTATTTAAACCTTCTTTTTATAGCTGGCCTAATGACTGCGTGTAATATAGTGTCTAGTAAAGGACAATCTACAGTACCTATAACTCCTGGCTTTATTGTCATATTATTTGACTTGGATTTAAAAGGATGTTTCTCTTGTCATTTCTTTAAATGACAATCTGTATTTTATTTTTTTTAATATATAGGCCTTAAGTCAACTCGTTAAGGCCAGAATCGGCTATTCTCATTTACTTTAAACCCAATATCGACCTCAGCTGTGAGCATCCCCTGGTTTCATCCCACCCACTCTGCCACGGTGGAAAGCATGGTGGGGCCCCAGTGGTGCAGGGAGATAACTTGCTCCAAACCCAGCACCTTCCTGCACCCTGCTTTCCCCGAGGAAGAACAACTCCACGAGGAGACAAGGCAAGCCCAAACCTTTGCCCATATTCACTTGTTTTGTCCCCATTTCCACTATCCCCCCCCCTTGAGACCTTTGGAGGAGGGGAAGCATGATCTTTCTGGTCTTCCCCATCTTCACCCCATTCCCGTGTAAGCATCCAAGACCCACCACACATCCACCATCAAAACGCAGCATTTACTGGGGGGCTGACTGAGACACAGGAGAGGGGTCTGGGATTACATCCCAGTATTGTTTATGGCACGAGAGGCTGCTAAATAATTTTACAGTATCTCTTTTAAGTCTGGGCAAGAAAGTTATAGCGCTTTGAGTTGAGGGCAACATCATTCAGCACGGTCTTAGAAGTACTGCCAAATAGCAAAGTGAAAGCCATAAAGTAAACATGACTTAGCGACACCTGGACCTTTCAGGTTTTATAGCAATTGTTTATAATGTTGGACTGGCCTCTAAAATATGTCTGCAGAAACGGTGCCGGAGCTTTATTTTACCTAACTTGCTCACTTTTTATGTTCTACCCAGGTTCTACCCTTCGTTATTTGCACTCATGTAAGCAGTCCTGCTTTCTTCCCTTGCTCTTTTACTTGGCTTTTTATTCACTGGCCGAGGCGGTGATGTAGATTTAGCAGCACGGTTTCCACATTTAACGGGTGTCTTTCAGAATTCCTCAGCATTATCAGCTCATGTGGCTCAGAACGTGGCTCCAAAAGACATTTTTGCCATTTTTTGGGTTCTCTTCTGAAAAGCGGAGATGCCCTTGTCTCAAACAGCAGCTAAGACTTGAGAGGAAAAAAAAAAAAAAAAAAAAAAGGAATTAATTCCAAATCCACAAAAGTTCCCATAAAATGTTTTTTTCGCTGCTCTGTTGGAAACTCTTCTCATACAATGCCCCTATAAACCTACCTCGGTACTACCAGGCCCTATTGGAACTAATGGGGCTTGACAGTTCTTCAGTTAAAAATTATACATGAGGGTCACTTTCCCTTAAATTATCTATTGTATGCCAGCTGTTCGCAACTACAATGGTCTTACTTTCTTCCCATTGCCTAAAATGGTTAGCTTCACTGCAAAGCTGTCGCGACTGGTACTGTAGATAGCTTTTTAAAGGCACTACTTCATCTTAAGCAACACCTTGATGGCCCTACTAATTTCAGATAGATTTTTATCAGTTCCAGGGAATGTTTGGAGCATTCGTTTTGCTTGTTTCGTGTCACAACACTTGAGTTGTATCATAATTTCTCATTTGCTGTACAACTTTATTCTATTTTTATGCTTCTGAGTGATGCTGCTTTAAGTGCCCATGAGTGGTACTTCCGGACCATGAGCACTATCAGAGGCAACCTCAGGCAGATAAAACTCCTTGTCTTTTTGTTGGGGAGGGGAGGAAGGGTCATCGTCAAGTGCTGGTGGGTTTTTTTCCCTCCCCTTCTTTTTCCCTCTTGCATATTAAAACTGCAGCTTTTTTTCGTAAAGGGAGACTACACTTGGGTCACGCTTATTTCAAAATCAAAGCCTTCATCCTCAAATGCTTCTCATTACTTGCTAAAGTCTGCAGTGGTCATCTTTGGGCTGTAATTAGAAAGCCTGACACTTTTAAACGAGGTCTGTAGAATGAAATATTCCTCAAAGGGGGTTTTGGTGGTTTTTTTGTTTTTTTGTTTTGGGGGCGGGGGGGGGGAGCAGCCTGACTTGGAAATGAAAAGCAACTAACTTTCCTAGTCTGCTTGGTACTTAAATAAACCTGCCACCTTTATTTCCATAGATTAATGACTAGCGCAAAAGACATGGCAAAGGTTTGTGCTCATACTCTTCCCTGCCTTATCAAGGGGCATTCTTTTTAATTATAAGTGTGATTTAGTAGTTATTTTTGCAACCTGGCAGAGGTACTGCATCTGTAGTGTTGCTTGATTTTTTTTTTTTTTTTTTTTTTTAAGCGTACACTAGTTTTGCGATGACCCACGCTTTCCATACCTCTGCATGATTAAGGAACCTATAGCAACACAATGAGTTGCAGTTGAAATCTGGCGCAGCTGCATATCGATGCTTATCATTAATTTATTTAAAAAAAAAAACAAAAAAACCAAACCAAAAAAAACCAAACAACAACTCGGTCCCTGATCCACAGGCTGTGGCAGCTGGACAAGATCCCATATTGGTTGCAGTTACACGTTTCTCCCGCTCCATTATGTGATCTTTCAGGGGTTTGGGCGCATTAATATGCAACTGTTCTGTTTTCTTTCAGCTGGCTTGTAAACTCTTTAACCAGCCGAACAGAGTTTGCAATTGTTGCGGGGCTGAGTGGGTGGATAGGAGCCGGGGCCGCAGCCTTGTCCAGTTGTAGATAGAATAAAATTGACAATGATGCAATGGAGCTGGCATCTGGACAACTCCGTGGGATGAATGGCACTGCTCTCGCAGTCCCTCCGGTGGTTGTACGCCTCGTAATAGCTAGCGTAGGAAGGGTGGTGAAAATTGATATGCACTATTACTACATGTATAAAACTTAACACTGGGGCCATAGCACAGGTGGGGGGTTCCTGTTTATTGATTTTTATTACTCGGTTAGAACATACGGCTAATGCTTTTATACTCCAGGAGCTCTGGGAGTGCTCACCTCAGGTAATAAACCTCTCCGTACTTTGCGGTAGTTCACAATTTACATGTGAGCTTACGTTACGCCGTACAAAGCCACCCCCCTCCCCTCTTGTAGTACGCGGCTGAAAGGGACAAGAAAGCAACTTATAGCGTTTATTTCGAATTTTGAAAACTACCCGTTCCTGCGATGGAAATGGTCCCTTATTCTAATTACTCATATTTCCAAGAAAATTAGTCACACAAACTTATGTTATGTGTTGTCTCAGAGGTTGAAAGCAAATTAGGTTTCCAATAAGACAGTACATCAAACAAAGTAGCATGTTCTTGATGCAGATGACTTTTTTTTTAGAATTATGGTTGGACACTTTTGGCAGACAGATTGTCTTTTACTCTATCAAAATGACAGTTTCTTTTGTAACTGCTACATTCATAATTAGAAGGAGAGAAGCAATCTGCCCAATTTAATATACTAAAAGAAGTTTAGTGTCTTGTGCTAGTAATTTCATTATTTTAAAATATGAATTAATTGTCTTAAAATAATATTGTTAGAAGTATAACTAGTAGGATTATGGAGCTAATTCTCTTCTTTTTTAAAGAAAAAATCAAAGCTCCTATTAATGCACTTCAGGCTAGATTAGGATTTTAGGTTTATGTCAGGTGTTCGGTTTGAAGATTCAGGGGAACAGGCTGGGGAGGGGGAAGAGCAAATCCTGAATGTGAAATTCCTCCGTACAAAACCCCGGCTCTCCCAGGTTTACTGTCAGCTTGCGAAGCTTAACTCGAGGTAATGAATGAGGAGAACTAGATGGTTTAGAAGCCTGGGAATAGAAGAAAAGGCCTTTCACCTCGGGTTCATGCGTTTTCCTCGGGGAGCGCGGTGCCAAATGGGCTGCCTTTTTATTTTTTGGGTTGTTGTTAGGGGATTTTCCCACACAGTTCCTAAGCTTTGTTCCTGGTGTTGATAGAATGGTTATTCCAGCGCCCAAAACTGTGCAGGTTTGCAAAACGCGAGCTCTCCCGTCCCCATCAAAACTCATGGGTGTAAGATGTAAGTCAGCAAAAAAAGGCCTCCCAACCCCCTGATTTATACTTTGTCGAGAAACAATATTAACCTTGCAAGTTTAACTTTCTCCCATGAAATATGATCGCCACACGGGCCGTACTCCGTGTTTCATTAAAAGAGGGAATAGCTTAAAATTTCAAGTAAGTTCTTTTTGGTTAAAAATTCATGTTATCCTTTCACCTCGAGGTAGGCACTGGCTGAAACCTGAATCAACTCAACGGCGACTAAAAGGATGTTCGTACCTCAAAGCAACGAGCTGAGGGTTTCGCCAGGTACCTGGTGCAGGAGGGAGCCCATCCTCGGGGATAAGTGGCGTGTATTTTGGCAGGTTAATTAGAGGATGAGGCCGTTCTGCCTGGTCAGGTAGGACCTCCACCTGCCAGGGAATTGGGAAGAGCAAGGAGAATTTCTTTCCTCTGGCAGTGGAGAGGTGCTGGAGCACCCTGGGAGACCCGTGCTTGGCTGCTGGGGAGGTTGTGGCCAGGGCGCCGCTATTAATACCACATTTAAAAAAGGGAAAATACAGAAGATCGAAAGAAAGGGAAAATACTTAAAGGCTTGAGGTCTGAAGCCTCACTCCACATCCCTTACGTTACCTCTTAACCACGGGCAAAGCCTCTGAAGTTCACATATTTAAAACAAAACAAACAAAAAAAAAGTAGTGTGTTTTTAACAGAGGTGTTTTCTCTCTTGGGAAGGTCTCTCTTCTTGCTACTTCTTCCCTTTTGCTCGGTATCAGCCAAGCCCGAGCGCTTTGCCATCAGCTCCATAGGAAAACAGCTGCAGAAAGCCTTATCCCAACCGGAATAAAATCATTATGACACAGCAAACCCAAACATGACGTGCGGTTTCAACAGCCTCTTATGCCCAGCTCTGCATTTCCTTTTGGCTGCGAGGATAAGGCTGGGGGGGGATGGACCAGCCTAATAAGAACATTTCAGCTGACCATGAGGCACATGTAGATAGGAGAAACTTTGAGCCATTTTAAGCTCCAAGTCCGGTGGGAAGCAGGCTCTGGAGGTGGTGTTACTCCACGTGCACACACATGCACACCAGCAGCCAGTAGTTTCTCATGTGTGCGGCAACAAAAACCCCATGCTGGAAGAGCATCAACACCAACTGGAGGATTTCTACTGCTGCAAGGCGTGAATTTTGCCTTTTATTTTTTTTTTTTGCATTGATCGGGATATATTGAGTGAGACACCTGATGGAGGGGGAGAAGGAAAATAAGCCGTGCTCCTCCGTTGAGCACGGGGCCTGTTTCTCGCTTCCCTCCTCAGGTGCCTCGCGGAGGGGTAGGAAGTCGCAGGTGAAGGGTGCTGGGGGAAATCCCATGCAGGGACAGGGTCAGGGCTGACCTCCCCTCTTCATCCTCCTCCTCCTCACCGTGGCATCTCCCAACGCAAGCGTGTGACCGCGTTGCAGATGTGAGCGCTGGCGCCGGGACGAGCTCTGCTGTAGGAGGGGTGTATGCCCTCTTTAATTTGGTGTATTCCTGCCCTTCTCTCGAGGAAGGCGAGCGGCGAAAGCCTCCCGGGCACTTAGGAGTCCTTATCCCTGCCAAACCCAAGGAGGACACCACGGGCACGCAGAAGGCATCTCTTCAGCCCCGGGACATCGTCCCTGCCGTGTTTTGAAGGCTCAGGCCGAACAATGGAGGCTTTAAAGCCGGTTAGAGAGGACAATCAGATATTTTTTTCCCCTAACAGCGAATGCTGGTGGTTTAGATATATGGGTCACTGCTAACTCTCCCTCTAATACTTTCTGCTCAATACATACCAAAGGGGCGAGCAGTCCGAGGCATGTCTGTCCTTGGGCCGGAGCCAAATGTTCATTTCAGTAATGCTATTTACTGGGAGACATCTTGATTAACGGAGCTTAATACTACATGAAATCGCTACCAGTTATCTAGTTCTAGTAATACCTATGCTGTTGGCACTGTCGTTTTGATATATTTTATTTATTTATTTATTTATTTTAATTTTGGTAAGCGTTTTTCCCCATAACCCTACGTTCCCCCTCGGGCATCGTGCCCTTCTCGGGGACATCAGCCCAGCCGGGCTCCGGCTGCATCCCACGCACCTCGAAACCTGACGGGATGTCTCTGGGCCACTGAGTCAGAGGGCCGTCCCTACCTGTCTTTAAAGCTGGTAAATTTTTTTGCATGCATCTCAAGAGTTTCACATCTACCCGCCCGATGCGGGAAAGAGCGAAGTAGCCCGGGTACTTTTTTCATTTCTCATCGGCACCAAGCTGCTCGGCTCCCAGTTCGGAGGACGCACTCATTTCTGTAAATTCAGAAGCTGGTGGTGCAGTTTTTCACACAGCGTTCTTCAGTGACCCCTAACATCTGCCTAACCCTTAAGCGTACACAAACCATTTCTGACTTGGGTTAGAGGGTAGAGGGATATTTTTGCCATGCTCTTTCGGAAAGCATATTTGTTGTAGCTTTAGGCCACTAATATTTTTTTTTTTTTTTTTCCTAAGCATTTTTACCTAGCATTTCTATACTCTCAGCACCTCTGGTCATCTTTTTCCAGCAAACAAAGCTGGTTTTCCCCTCAATATTGAGTGCGTCCGAGGTTGGCTCTTTTATCCCTCCTTTTCTTCTCAGTGTCTCAGAGTTTCGGAGTCTTCCTCCTTTGTCTCAGAAAGGAGCAGCGCTGAAAGCATTTCCACCTGGATGTTTAAATTATTTAAGTTGCAGGAACCAGACCTTTTCCCTCCTGAGTAGTTGTGGGTTTTAAAGGCTAAAATTGCTTCATCATGCCAAAGTGAAAGTATGCATAAATTATTTAGTTAAACCTGAGAAAATACAGACTTTTCTCAGTGATCTTTCAAGGGCTGCCTACTTAAATTTCAGAAGAATGGGCAGGGGTTTCTCACTCTCTCTCCTCTTTCTTTCTCTTGAAAAATATTTTAAGTACCTATTCAGCCTTTTCTGAGATAAAGCTGTGACCAAAAATTGGAGGACTGGGTTTTGAGAGAGTGTTTATAATAGAAAGGAAAATGCTGTAGAAATCCAAAGTTCCCCTACTTCGTCACGAACCTATGAATTCTCTCACCAGAGCAGGTAACAGGCGGCGGTGCCTGTTCCCGGTGCCAAGCAGAGGTTCATGTCAGCATTTCCACTGTGGCCTCTGTTTATCGGGAGTTTGTAGCTCGACTGTAAAAATACAGAGGAGTAATTTTTTTTTTTTAACTCGCTTTCAGCTTTTTTTTTTTTTTTAATTAATTTTGGGCCAGATTGTGGTATTCTTGGTACCCGACACAAGAGAAATGCCTTGCTGTGGGCAGTAAGGCCACCTAAAGAGTCAGGTGGTGCTCCTTCTGTAGCAGGATCCATCCCTTTTTATTTTTAAGGGGTAATGCTGCTGGTATTGAAGTTAATGAGAAAGCTCCCTTGGGCTGCAGGGGAGCAGGAGTGATGTTTAAACCTTCTCCAGGCCACCAGAAGGACCCACCAGCACAGGACCTGGTTCTGTCAACACGGCAGAGTTTACAGGACTCGTCCCTTGGGTAAAGAAACCTGATCTTTCCCCGGCTGATGTCAATATTTCTGTCACTGACTGTGGGATCTAGATCAGGGTCAGATATAGGGATGTAAAAGAGGAGGGGGGAAGAAGCAACACATTTCCCCACGAAGGCAGTTATTTTTTTTACCCTTTTTTTTTTTTTTTTTTTTTAATACAGTCTGTCTCTCAGGTGGTGGGAAAGGAAGGAGTGAAAAATACTCTTAAAAGGAGAAAGACAGACCCTAGATTCTAGAGGGAACTCTGTTGCAAATTGTGAGGCGTTATCAGAGGGATAAGATAGCTGCAGGATCCGTTTCTTCATTTTGCAAACAATTAGTTTGGTCTTTGTTGAAATTAAAATAAAATAAAGACTAAGGAGAGAAACGCTGTGATCTAAAAGCTGGGGTTTGGAGGAGGTGGGGAGGGCAGCCGGCCCCTTGTCCCCTCCTTGGAGCTGGGGACAGAGCTGGGAGCTGGAGGGAGGGGGAAGTGTCAGGGCTCCAGCGGGGTCCATCAGCCGGTGATTCATTACGCGAGAGACACCGACACCCGTGCATGGCAGTGACTTCACGTTTAGGGGATTGTGGCATGCCCCGCGATGAATATGTATTTTCAGAATGAATGTATACACCAAAATCCCTTCAGTTTTTAGTCAATGGAGCCCCTACAATCAATCAGGTAGATGATACCATATGTGCAAAACCAATAGAGATCACAAAAATACATATTTATCCAAGCTGGTCCTTCAAGCTGTTGTGGTAAGTCAGATAAATTTTGCATGTTTTCAAAACTGGAGCAGCAACGGGCAGAAACCTGGAAAGGATGTTAGGAGCTATTTCCTAATATAAATCCTGCTTAACCGCTAGAAACTCTTCCGAGTTTCTCCTACCAACTCCCATCTACTTTAATCAACAGTTTGGGGGGGGGGCGGTTTATCTCTTTTGTGCTTTAAGGGGAAAAGGAGCACACTGGGAAAAACAAAGAGGCTTGGGAGAAATAACTTTTGTAGCTGCAGTTCGGCGAGAGAGTGGAGACGTGAGCCTTCTCGCGCAGGCGGGGAAATAAATTGTTAAAAATCACAGTGTGAGATGGGGAATCAGCTGTAGCTGCAAATCTCATTGCTTTGGTTTAGTTTCTGCCACAACCTGCACATTAGCATTTTCTCTCTCTGAATTATTGTGAAGATTTGTATTATATGTAATTACAATACAAAGAGGCTCTGCCAGATAAAGCTATTTGCTGAAGTACTGTTTTCAAAAAACACAGAGTCCTTTCACACTTTAACTTACACCTTTTCATTACCTGCTAATAAAAGTACGGTGGGTAGATTTGCCTAAACATGTCTTGCTAAGAACATTAACCCCATGGGTAACTCCGGCCTTTTGAGATACAAGCTTTCAATTTTAATAACGTCTCCTTAAGAAAATAAAAAAAAAAATAAGTCAAGTAAAGATGCTGAACTATTTTTGCCCCTTTTTGCCAATGTTGTAAGCATCCTCGTACCGTAGATAACAGAGTTAAGTATAGAAAATGCATTGTGGCCAGGCTCCCAGATTCACTACTGCCATGTGAATTATAAATCTTACAAACAGGGGTGATACATCATTTTTTATTAAACTTATAACATGACTGCTGCACAAATAGTGTTTACATAGAAGGGTATACATTTAATTTACTCTCTGGGAACATTTCTAAAGAATATAAATTGCGTTTTGAAAGCTACTTTCTCCGTGAAGTTCATCAATATTTTTTTTTTCCTTTTTTTTTTTTTTTTTTTGGCATTTTAATTGGAGCAGCCAAACCGCGCGCCCTTACTCACAGTATCAAAG
>NC_133578.1:4549575-4554575 GCF_964106895.1 Numenius arquata
TTTTTCTGATGCTCTTTGGTGTGTCTGGCCTCAGATGGCCGTCCTGTGACAATAAACCCATGCCATGGGCTTCATCCTAAAGCCATTCCAAGGAGCCCACAGATGGAGACCTCAGATCAGGGTGACGGCACCATGTGGGGACTTAAATCTGCCCTTGGTGGGGTTGATGCCTGTGCAGGGCATGCATTGTGGAAAGGAGCACATTCTCCTGCCTTTACTTCTTGGCTATGGTTTTCTTGTAAGGCTTTTCTGTAGGGCTTCCATCCGTGTGCCCTTGGCCCAGTGTGTCCAAAAGGGGACAAGGTGGCTGTCACATAACTTAAGCTTCATTACTGCTTAAATTTGGGGTTCTGATTTTTTTTTTTTAATTTTTTTTTTCTTTTTTGCTCTCGTGATAGTATGCACATGACAAAATGTGCTTCTCCAAAAAGAAACAGGAAAATCAAGCCAGGAAATCATGCATGAGGGTATAGAGAGTCCTCTGAAAAGCAGGTATTCCTTTTCCCCACGTTTTTAAAATATTTTAAGTTTTGACACATGTTGGCCCAAAATAATTATTTACTCTGTACAACCAGTAGTAAAAAGAACCCAGAGGGAAATTCTGGCAAAGTTATTTCCACACATCTTCAACTGAGTCTGATTCTAGTCGAAGTTATATCGATGTAAATCATGGTCTAAGCAGCTTGATTTAAGTCAATAGTTACACTGGCATAAAACTTGGGCGTATATAATTAAAATCAGCCCTCCTTGGAGCTGTGCACGTGTGGCAAAATTTGGACCTGAATGTTGCAGAAATGAATTAATAAATGCAAAGAAGGTTCAGAAGTTGTAAAATTAAATATACATCTGTGAAAACATCTATCCAATTACGTAGCTGCACGTTTGCAGGATGCATTTTACACTTCATGTGGAATTAAACTATTAGTAAAAATCTGTCTGCAAATAGTGACACTTACTTTAAAAGATCACATGGACTCATATTGTTTCATAATGCATCTAAAATAGCAGTTCCTGAAACATCACTTCCACTTTAACAAAATGTGTTACTCTCACACTGGCTAAAACTCTATTTTCCTGAGGAAGGACTATTGAAGTACAGAAGTATTTAGCTGGGAAGGGTTGGGTTAATACATGTAATTTCTTTTCTTTCATTGGACTTCCTTTTGCCAACTTTACCTTGTATAAATAATTTTGCCTGTGAGAGTCTTTACATGGAATGCAGATTGACTATTACTTCCTGAATAGATTTAAATTTAACACCAATTTAGTCACTGTAGTATTCCTATATTGGAAATAACAGCTTCCATAGGACTTCTACAAAGTGCCAGAAATATGATCTCATATGTGGAAACAAATTTAAATGTGTTTTCTTTTACATGTTTTCTTTTCGTATATTTTTCCCACCTATGTTTCCCTTGTTTCCCAAATTCTCTCCTGAGCTCCAGGGCTGTGAGAAATCTGGAAAATTACCCGGCGAAAAAACGCCAGCTTTTAATAAGAATTGCCAGTCTCGCAAGCATTTTTATGTTAAAACTTATTTTTTTAAAAAAAGAGCAGGCTATTTCTCCTTCCCAAACACCAGATGCTTTTAAGATAAAGCTGGGCTGTCCCGTTCATAACTTCTGAACTCAAATGTGAATGCCAATAATAAAGAGAGGTTTGATGAGAAGTTTGGAAATCATTTATTTAACTTGGATGTTGCAAAAGTGATTGGCTCCTGCTTTGGGAAGTGGCATTTCCCACGAGCTGCTGGGATATCCCTGGCTGCCGGGTAGGGCTTGCCAGCCAGGGAAGGGGCTCAAGGAGGACCGCAGCTCCCCACTTTGTCCTCTGCTTTCCTTAGGGATGTGGAGGGGCCATGTCTTGGCTCTTAGACATGTCAGCTAACGTGGGAGGGCAGCGTGGAGTTGCCACCTCCCTGTCCACATGGCAGAGCTGGAGAAAACCATCCCTCACATACAGCAGAAGCTCTGCGGGGAGGAGACTAACAGTGACTTTCCCTGTTCTCCTCCATAAGACCATGCTAGTGTAAGGCTTAATCTTTGTTTCCTCCTTTCTTTCTCAAAAGAAAAACCCAAAACCAAATAAAACAAAAAAAAAAAAGGAAAAAAAAATAAAAAGAACCCACCTCAGAATGAGATCATAGCTCAATGCATTATGGTTTGGATGCAAATGTACATTTTCAGTGGGTTCCTTGGCTCATATGTCAGGCGCTATTGGAATTTTTGTAGTTATTTGGCAGTTGAATAGTATGGTTTCCAACTTCTTCTTCATCAGCTTTTGAGGCAAATAGAAAAGAGCTAATAATACACTTCAGTTTGCTCTCCAGGCTTGGAAAGCTAGCAACCAACTTGCTGGAACTCTAATACTCTTTCTCTAGCCTGCCTCCTGCTCTTTGCAGCCAGAAAGCTCTGTAGGTGCAGCTGAAGACCACCCTCCACAGGTGGGCAGCACTTTGGCTGCTCCTTGGCAGAGAGAAAAACCACTGCAGGCCAACAAGGCGGCACACCGTATCATGAATGTTGTCTTTATTCCACTTTCTGCAGTGCTTTGCTTGATGTTTTTTTAGACAGGGCGCGTCTTGCCTGCTTACCCGTCTCCCAGGCCACCGAAGGAAAGCGGTGTCAGCCCTACGTTGGGTCACAGCCCGACTTCCACTTGCTCGTGCCGCAGATACCTGTGGCGTGTGGCCACCACAGTTGGTCACAGGCTGGGATCACGCCAGCGTTCAACAAAGATGCAGCCCCTGAGCAGCTGAGCTCCTGCTCGCCCTCAGGGAGGGCTGTCGGGGCTGAAAAGGGTTTTAATCCCAATTTCTACATGATTCCTTTGCTGTGAGTTTTGTCAGTGGGGTTTATCTTTACAAAACGTGCTGTAGGCTTTTCAACCTTACTAAAAGTTGTGGCACAAGAGTGACAAAATAGTGGAAGAGGAAGCCCTTGCCATGGGGAGGTGAGTTGTTCAAGGAGCAGGAGAGGAACCTCTGTGTTCTCCTGGTGGCTCTGGTGCTCTAACAGCCATAAAATTTGCAATACTCCATGGCTCTCAAACTCACCTGCCAAGCATGTACTATAGAGGTTCAGCTGGGTGAAAAAGAGGGATATTGATTAGCAGATTGTCTGTCTGATGCTTTGCTTTGCTGCCTTTTTCCTTCTCCGTCCCCCCCCACAGTTTCTGTTCTTCTTGGGTCACCCAAGGATGCTTCTTCCATGAGTTTCATTACCAATAGGAAGCAGTGAGGTCCTTGAGGGTGCAAAGTGAAGCAGTTCAGAGATCAACAAAGGGGTAACTTGAAGATAGAAGAAGAGCAGAGCATGACCCATAAGAGAAACTGATGAAGGTCTGTAGAAGAGTTAGGGATATTTGAAGGGGCTATAAACTCCTTGCCCTTTTTTCTGCCTTCCTGCCATAGTGGCGTCCTCTGTACCATCACAGCTTGTATTACCTGAGAACTTCTGAGCGATATAGGAGGATCTCCATAGCTATTTGACTTTGTCAGTGGCCTGTCGTACAATTAACAGGAGACATTTTTTGCTGAGATCTGAGGTGCTCCAGAGTTGCCATCAGCCTGTCACATTAGTGGACAGGCTTGTAGAGCAGCTAAACAGGATTATCTCCAATGGAGCAAAGACCAAATTGGCCGGTCACAATGTGGCAGCAGGAGAAGCCACAGCAAGACACTGGGAACCGTAATCGTGTACGTGTGTTTAGTCTGCGAAAGGAAAACTGATTTCTCCTGCATCAGGAGCAAGGAAGCGGTTTGCACACTTACTGCAGGTAGCACAGCTAAGGAGCTTTGAAAAGCTGGTTTTGCAATTGGATAAGCAGCTGCAGAACTGCCATAAAACTTCTAAGCATGTCCAAGGGCAACAGTTATTGCGAAAAAGTATAATTTTATCATTAGGTCTAAATCTGTCCCTAGAACAAGCAGCGGTTAGTAACTCGAGTCTGTTGCTGGCAAAATGTAAATTAACAATATCAGCTCCTGGAGCTAATGGCAGTTTTACCGGAGGGAGTATTGCGGGATTGGGCTCGTAACAGATTTTACAGACGAGAGACCCTGATTCAGTACCGAGTCCCACACGGGCACAGGGATCCCTGCCATGTGGCGCTCATCTCCGATTCAGGATGACATGTGTCCACTCCGAGGACGTAATGGCTAATACACTGTGCATTAAGTTAAAAATATAACAGCAAGTCTGCATAGTCGGTGTGCCATTCAGGGAGGAAAACACTCACTCGTGCATATTAAACTGAATTTCTATGCTCGTTTTTACATTTCTTTTCTCCATATACCCCAAAGGGTCATTAGGGACGACTGGTCTGTACATCATCATTTTATGAAACAAAGATGTGTTTGTTTTACACGAAGGCAACAAAAAATCCTCCCTGACTTCTATTATTTTTCCCTGTATCGTAATTTAAACAGAAGTAACCAAGTGTTATACCCTTTTATCTCCCCACGCACCCCCCCCATCAGAAACTACCTGCTACAGATGTAGACTGAAGCCTCGCAATGGCTTTGCCAAATGTAATATAGCAAAAGGCCTTGGTCCTCTGAAGCCTTGCACATGGACATAGCTTCATGTACATGGCCAATTTCATTGTCCTCTACGGGACATAATTCTTCATAATTCTGTGGCTGCGTGAAAAGCTTGGGTTCACTCCAATTTTTTTTTTTTAAACTAGTTTTTAAATGACAACATACTGAGAAAGTATGGTTGATGGCCATGGTGTAGTGCTTTAGAAAAGGCAGGTAATGAATTCCTACAATCCTCTAATCCCACTTTTAGGGAGTCCTTCCTTGCCTTCGTCAAAGTCTTTATTGCAAAAAGAGAAAGTGTAAGGAAAAGTCCCTTCCTGATTTCATTCAAGGGAGGGGGAAAAAAACCCTTCCATTTAAATGGATATATATCTCTTATCAACTTAACTAAGCAAAGTAAGGTGTTCATTAGCTAGGCTGGGTTAAAAAATAAATAAATAAGTGAGCGAGAGAAGAG
>NC_133578.1:4557075-4559575 GCF_964106895.1 Numenius arquata
GATATTGCAAATTTCCCTGGAGGAGCAGATCCGGATAGTTCTCGGCAGTGGGAGGGTTGGGGGAAAACACAAGGAATCGTAAAATTGCTATCGCTGGGCCCAATCCTGCAGAGAGTTATTCTCTGAGCAGCACTTGCAAGCGCTGATTTACACGACAGGGATGTCATCAGGCTTGGTAGGCCAGATCAGAAAGGAGCCAGAGCACAGAAAATAATAAATACAAATCTTTTTTTGCTCTTTAACAACCTAGGTTTCCCAACTAATCAAACGCACGGCCAATCTTGATAAGATAAAAAAATCCTTTGCATTTAAAGAAAAAAACCTGCATTTTAAGGAAAAAAATTGCATTTTAACACTGATCTGCTGATCCGATAGTGTAACTACAAAAGGAAGAGGCTAAAAGTCCCCAAACTTCTTTCCCTGCTTCAAAAGGAGTGGTGGCTGGAGAAGCTTGGTGGAGACTTTCTGCCCAGAGCAGAACCTTTGCAGGAACTAAATGACCCAGCGAGGAGCAGATTGGCTCTGGTCAAGCTCCTCCATAGATACACAGGAAGATTTTCATGGATTCCAAAAATAAATTTAAAAAGGTGATTTATTTCCTCAAATTTTTAGGCAGGCGTTTGCCTCTACCTGGCTGCGGGGAAAACTGTCCTTTAGAATCAGCTGCTTGGATGTAAAGTTGCTGTTGACTCAATATCGAGCTAAACCAGGAGTAGCATTGTCTCTACCAAAAAGGGGGAGAAAGGCTGGGCTGACTGGGAACGGAGAAAGTTCCCAGTGGATTAGGTCAGAACATGAGGTGTTATAGCAAAAAAAAAAAAAAAAAAAAGTAAATAATCTCCATGCATCGGCCATTTGTCAGACGGTCTCTGCCTGAAGCTTTCTCACCTCCGCCTGAAGTGCTTGTAAATTTGAAGAAGACCATATCCTACCTTTGCCCTGCATTCTGGGTGATTTTGAGGAATTATTCTATAACTAAGAGCAAAATGACCTAAAAAGCAAAATACTTTTGGGAAGCCTGGTCCCGATAACGCTGCATTGCCAGGTAGGAAGCGTTCGGATTTGTACTGAAAATTCAACTCATGAGGTCAAACTATCATCAAGGATGAATTTGAGTATTTATTTTCTTTTTTTTTTCCAAGAGTGGCCTTATCTCTTCTGAACCTTTTGCATTCCACTATATCTTAATTGAAACGTAGGTTCTGTACTTTCTGCTCAGGGATTTTGATAAGTGTTTGCAGACTATGTAAACTTCTGAATAATAACTTTTACAGAGCCAGAAGGTTCCTTAAACATCTTTAGTATCATTTTGTGCAGTATTATTCTGCTCTCTAAGATAATGCGTTATCAATACTTCATAAGATAGCTTCAACCCAGGAAAGGATAAAATTTGTAGTTGTTTTCAAAGTATTTTTATTTTTTTTTTCAGGGTGTAGGCCATAGATCATGCAGCTGTCAGCAAGCAGATAATCTTGATGACTAAAATGAAACCAATGCAAGAAAAAAAGGTGCCCAGCTTCTATCTTGAGGGAGGGAGGACTTGGCTAGTGAGTTTAAGTTAACAGGAGCAAAAGTTTTTATTTGGTTTTTTTTTTTCTTTAAAAAAGTTTTGCAGTTCTTTCTGGGTGTCATCTTGGGGAAAAAAAAATAGGAAAATATTCTGATGGTTGAGGTTAAAGAAAATCTTCCTTTTCCCCTATTTATTTTCCACCTCTTGTGTGATGGGCTGGAATTATTGCTGTGCCGGTGGGGTGGCAGAAAGGGAAAGTTTGAGAGAAAGCTCTTGAAAGGGGTGGAGGCCTTTTGTTTCCTGATTTATAGAAAAAAAAAATGATAATTTTTCGGCTGTCTCCCAAGGCAGAAGTTATTTAAAGCATTCTTAGAAAACAGATGACCCTCCCCTCCAAACAATTAAAAAAGAAAAAAAAAAAAGGGAGCAGGAAAGGTTTGCTTACTTTTCTGAACTGTCTTTCCAATCGCGCCAATCAGGGCAAGGCAATTTAGAGATGGAATTGGAGAAACCAGGAATGAAGACGAGGCACCTCATCTATGTTAAATAAATTAAAAAAAAAAATCAGTGTAATAAAAAATTTAAAAAAAAATGAAGTTTTAAAGCAAATTGCACCAAGAAAAAATGTCTCTCTGTTGGAAGCAGCACCATAAGTAATGCTCAGGAGTTATATTTCTGGTGATTTTCAGTTAAGAGAGCTCACCTCTAGTCTGAAAGCTTTGCTCTGGCGAGAGATGCTGAGTTACCTGGGTCCCACTGAGGCCAGATCCCTCCGGACCGTGTCATCTCCCACCTTTATGCTCCTCACGTGGAGCAACAGATATTATTTCCTTGATGACATGCAAAAGCGCTAAGTACTTTGATAAATGGGGAAATACTATATCTCGTCAGGAGAGGGTAAAGGCCGGTTTGGATCACGGGACGCACAGATGTGTTTTGCAAACACGTGGGCCGCGCAGCAAAACCCTCTCATTATTTGTTCAAAGTTGC
>NC_133578.1:4562075-4569575 GCF_964106895.1 Numenius arquata
ATCTATTTATGCAAGGACACATTTCGCTTTTCTTTATGTTCTGTTTATTCAAGGTTTTGTTTCCAAGGTCTTATTACTATAAAACTTAAAGCGAGACAAGGTCTGCCCTCATGTCAGATAACAACACCAAAACAATTCTGATGGTTCAGTAGCTTATTATTTCATACTTCCAGGTCTTAAATAAATTACAGTTATTTTCACATTCCTCCTGAATATCCTTCAGGCATGATAATAAGTGCATTTTTTTTTTTCTGAAAAGACTGTTAATATTTCTTTTCTTCCCATTGATTTTAAATATTTTGTTGAATTGTCATGTACAATAATAATTAGAGGGGGTCTTGCTAAATTTCTTTCAGTGTGATGCTTATATTGTTTAGCTTCTTGACATATTTTACTAATCATTGCAGAACTGTTGGCAAATAGATTGCAAATTACATCGAAACACAGAAGTGCAGCAGTAGTTTCAGCATCTTTTCTCCAGCATTCCTTTGCTGCAGTCTTGCAGATTCCTTTTCTTTCTTTCTTTTTTTTTTTTTTTTTTCTTTCTTTCATTCAGTCATCAAAGGCAATTATTGACTCGGGTTTTGAAGTGCAGATTATCAAGGTATTATTTCCTTAGAAGTGCAATACTGTAGACCGTAGAAAGCAAGAGGACCTGAGTAATTTTCTAAAGAAGAGAAGGCGCTGGTCTGAATGACTCAATGAATGACACATGTTTAGGGTTGGGGTTTTTTTTTCTTGAAGCATCAGTATGATGCTTCTCTCTTTTTTTCCTTTTTTTTTTCTGCATGGGTTCAATAAGGTAATCAACACTGTTATAACTTTACTAGAGGAGAAGAAATCCACATTTTTCCCTTTAGTTTTTTTTTTTTTAATATGTAGTTACAGGGTGGGTATAAAGTTACTGTATTACAGTCTGGGAATAAACGGATCTGGGCAATTTAAGTTCTGGCTGCGTGATGTGAGGACCAGATCCTGGTTTCACTGACATGAAGGAGATTGTATCAAAGTGCCACAGAAGACGCAATCAATATTGAAAAAGAGAAGTTGTCCCAGAATTATTTCATCCTTTTCTCCTCCCATGATTACAGTGGTGCTTCCAGTAAAATACAGAACTTATTAAAGTTAATTTTTCCTCTTTTTACTCCATTCTAACCTTAAATAGTAGAGATGACAAGGCAGGATGGTCAGTAGCATTCCAAGCCCTCCTGGCTGGCGCAGTGGCAGGACGTGGTTTTGGTTGAGGTCCCGAGGGCTCTCCTCTGAAACCTGAGGTGAGAGGAATTGGGAGCATGCTAGTCATTTGTTTTGTTAGGAATATATCAGATGCTGTGGCACTCGCTTCTGGTCAGTGCTTCCCACTTGGAAAAATTACTGTTGCAGCTGAAGTTTTGCAGTAAGAGGGATTTATCGTGATGATGGTGCCAATTGGGTCCATTTACAAAGGAACTTTCCGTTCGCTGTAGGTAACCAAGGTGCTACTTTTGTATAAAAAGTGTGCTATGTGATATTTTACAACTCTTCCCGGCAGTTGTGTTGTTGTTAAGACCTGTATACTCAATGGTCCATGGTTTGAATGATGACTGTAAATATAAATTCAGATAGCACGTAATGACAGCTTTGAAGAATAAGTCTCATTTGACAGTCTTAAGGGATTTCAGGAAATATTTCCTTGGATTTTTTTTTTATTTTAGTAATAAAATCTTCAACCTACAATATTTGGGTAATTCTACCTTTCTTCCCACCTGCCTATCTAACAGATGTTAGACATGTAGCAACTGCTTCTGCCATTGTGTTAGCAGTAGGTTTGACTTCCTCTTGACTGAGAAGGAGGGACAAGTTGAGTCATTTGACAAGACCATACAAACCACTCATCCACAACCACTCACCCACCATCCCAGCCTTTCTTGACTAGAAAAAAAATAATATTGCTTTCTTGGTCTAGATTTACTTGATGGGAGGAAAGGTTGTTTTTTTCTACACTTCTATTTTTTTTTTTTTTTCTCTATAAAATACACCCTAGGTGAATAACATGAGGACAATTTTATTTTTACCTATGAAGTTCACTAGCCGGAGACTCCCTTCCCAGGTACTGCCAGCTCCCTCATAATGGTGAGAACCTGAGAAATTCTTCTACCCAACTCAATCCACAACCGGAGAAGAATTATTCTGCCGGCAATTATAAATTTGAACTCTTTGCAGGGAGATGGTAGGAGAGCTGAGTTCCTAAGAAATAATCATCTTCAGCTGTTGTAGCTCTTCCTGGGTGTGATAGCATTGTAAAAACTGTGTTTCAGGCCATTCGTAGCAAAAAAGCAAGTTCTCAGCACATTGATAGACACGTAAGGTGGGTAAATGGCAATATACTATCTTCCAGAAACTGTCATGCCCATATATTTCAACAGAAATTATCCTTTGCTGGAAAAGGATACTGTAGCAAGACTCCCACTTTTCTCAGGACTTTTCAAGAATGTGAAAGATTGTATTCTTTAGAAAGTTATACACAAAACCGCATAGATCTCAGAAAACATATTTTCCTTTAGTTAAGAATCTTTTCTTTCCACATAAAAGCCAAAAAAAATAATGAAAATAATAAAAGTATCTCTGGGACAAAAGATAATAGAGAACGATACACAGTTCCAGCTCCTCTTTTATCTGCTCTGTCCCTCATCATCAGTCACTGCAGCGAGGAAGGAGAACTATCAGACTCGGAACTGTTCTAGTCCGGTAAAAGCTTTGATTTTTTTTCCCCTGCTACAATTGTTAAGCATACTGCATAGGAGTTATCACTGCTGTTTGCAAACAGCCAGGGAAAGGAAAGGGGATAAAATATTCACCTCCAAAGTCAACACTGAATGAAGCTATGTATCTGTATTTCTCTTTCAAGGACATCATCAAAACTCGTGGAGGCAAAGCCATCCACTGCAAACCATGAGGCTGTATAGATTTTAAGGTAATAAAGCTAACGTAACTGTCAGTCTCCAAACTGAAACCATGGTAGCCTTTTTAACTAAAGAGAAAGTTGGGTTTTTTTGGTTTTTTTTTTTTTTTTTTCTGAAGAGGCTTCTTCTTCAAAGACCCTATTGATGGGAAGGTAGAAGGAAACCTGACATCATTTTGGATTCTTCCCAGCCTACCTTCAGGCATCTCTTTCTACTGCTTCTTTCATGGAGGCACTCAAGTCTTAGTGTGACAATTTAAAAAATATGAAGCCTCTGGGCTATTATGAATTTCTGTCCCCAGAGAGAAACACGGCACAAATCTGAGACACTAGAAGACTCAGAGGATGGTCTATTTTCTGTTATTTTGAGGCGGTCAGCTTGAGAGTGAAGGTGATAGTGTTAGGGGGGTGTGAAATCTGCATTAGTTTTTACAAGGGGTAACTCCTAATTGCGTTGGAATACTTGGGGGGTGGGGGGCAGGATTTCAGAAATACAGAGAAATGAGGAAAGAGGTGTAAGGATGCGAGTGAGAAGTAAGAAAGAGAGGGGTGGTGGAGGATATGTTGGCAGATGCCAATGGACAGCTTGGGTGATTCTGCGGATGACATGTGTTTTCCAGACAGAACAATGGCATCCAAGCTGCTAATCAGAACACAGGGCTGGCTCCCTCTCTCTGCTGTAAGTCTTGCGTTCTTCTGTCTTGTCTGTAGCCACGTTTTTCAGTTGGTCAGTAGAAAAAGTGGACCAAATTCTGTAATTATCTGGAGCCTTTTTAGTGAAGTCCATGAAGTGGTTTAAAATTACTGTGAAAGTAAAAGGAAGGCAATTTAGTCAAAATGCAGATATGAAAATACCAGTGAATTCTCCTATATAAAACCCAAATAAATGTTGTGAACTAGGGACTCTGCAGCCACATCCATTCTGCTTTCTAGTTCCACAACATCTAGAACATACGAACACACACACGGGTTTTGAAAAGTGAAAAGGGTTATTTTAGGCCTGTTCATCAGGAGCAAAGTGAAAGAATTAGCATTAAACATAGGAGAATCCCTCACCAGAGCTCACAACTGTTCTTCACCCATCTTTTCTTGTTCACTTGCCTCTTCAGTCCTCAAAAAAATCAGACCATTCTTTTGTTTTTAAAGTATATCAGTAGTATAACTATGAGAATAGTCCTGTTCTCGCCTTTAAGTTTAAAGAAAGAGAAAAGCAGATTTTGGGCAGGGAAAGAGAAGTGTGAATGTATTAAGCTGCACTATTATGGAGAAAATGTTCTTCTGCCATTTGATTCCTCATAAGATAATGTACTTGTAATTTCTTAAGACTTCCAAAATGTGTCCCTAAATACTTAAAAATCATAAAAATCAGATCAAAGATACAGTTAAGCAACAAAAATATCTTCTTGAACATCATGAACAGTAGCGTCATACCAATTCCATACTCATTTCAAGCGAAAACTGAAGGTAAATTGTCTTTCTCCAGGCTACGCTTTTGTTTCTCCTGTGAACAAGCTCTATAATCTACCAGGAGAAAAAGCTATCTTGAAAGATAAATAAATAATCAATTATTTATATTTCTAAAAGCATTCCACTCCACTCTTATTGTTGTATAGCCATTTAAAAGTACGTATTCAGCAGAGAACTTCCAGTCTGGGAATCTAGTGTGTGTGATTTAATCAACACCCACAAGATTCATAGGAAGACAAATCTCCTCCTGGTCATCAACATCCAGTAACTGTCCTATCACTTCAGTGCAGGGACAGCCATAAGAACAGCAGAGAGCGGTTGACCACACAATCATCAAAGTTAATGTCTCCTAATTGAGATATATAAACTTTGATGAATCCTATTGTTGTTAGCAGGACTAAGGAAACAAACACTTGCTGGAAAGAGAAGCCAAGAGCCTCACCAATTTGTAGTGAATCTCATCTGACAGTGCAACTTGTGCAATGGCCTCAGCAAAAAATATAAGTAGAAGAAATATGAAGCCATTTGCCTACCTGATACGGGAGTTTTTCTTATTATTGGGGCTCAAAATAGTATCACGGTCTGCTGTTGAAGTTAGTAGTGGGTTTAACTATTTTAATTTAATGCACATTCCAAAGCACTTATATGTAACGGCAACCTGGCAGGGTGAGACACAGGCCTGAACGGCAACTTTTAGGCTTCAGGACTGAGCAACTCTCAAGGTCTGCATTTCAGATTTCTAATATCGCATCTTAAGGACAGTTGAGGTCCTGTCTGTTGGCAAAATGTTCTCTCTTAAATCCTGTGTCTTCCTATTTGTGGAGTTTACATGATAATGGTACATCCTATTAGAATCACCGTTCCCATACCAGGTGTGGTTGCTCGAGAAATTTCTAAAATTAAATGTATTTTTATTGTCAGTGTACCTTCCCTGAGAACAGTGTTTATTCTGGTGGGAAAAGAGTGGGCGTACCCTAAGCTTCCTGTCGTATCGCTTGTATTGTCCTCATTTCTCTTAGGATGAAAGACACTCATTAGTAATAGAACAGAGGAGATAAAAATCACACACACACACACACAAAAAGCAGGTAAAGGCCTTTTCTGGTTAGAGCCTGTAGATGACAAAAGCAAGGAAATGCAGGGGTAATGCTATTACTTCATTTGTAGATCGTATCATTTATACTTAATGTGCTGCAGAGTGTTGCGAGCGCTACAGGATTCTGTTATCCGCACAGTAAGAAAGCATAAAAAAAGTACTCTCTTGCCTCCATGCAGAATTTACCCACGTGTAAGTCATTTTGCCCTTAATCCTTTGCACACATCAAGCCCAAATATGTGGTCATGGCTTGGGAACCTCCAATAATCAGTTGGAAGAAAGCAGTTTCTTCTCTCTCCTCTTTCCAGGCTTGGCCAGGCTGCTTCTAGGGCTTCTCCTGTGGTTTGTTTGGAGGTGTCCTCCTCTGGTCACCCCACCAGCCACTGCTGACCAGGGGCTCTCTGCAGGTAGATAGGTCATAACGAGTGTGGGTTTCTTTAGGTGGGGATGAAACAGAGCTTTCATCATCCATCGAGGAGAAGGGCGTATTTTCATACTTACGTGGACACTTTCATTTTCAGCTCGCTTGGCGAATTAGTTGCCACCTTTGAGCAACTCTTACCAAGGAGCGATACGACCAGTGACCTGACCACCTAGAACACCCGAAACGGCTGGGTATTTCTCAAAAGGTTACCCCAGAAGCCTTGGCAGAGGCTGTGCAGGACGGGCCGGAGCAGGAGGAAAGCAGCCGTCCCCACGCCGTGGCAGGAGGACACAGGCTGCCCTTTCCCATCCCGCCTTCTGCAGGGAGCCGTTTGCATAAATTCCTGGCAGATCAGGGAGAAAATTGATCCCCTACTTTTCAGTTCCCTTCTTTTACTGGTTGTCACAACCTTAACAGTACTTGACATCAATGGGAGTTACATTGTGGATTGGGGGCAGTGTTTGGCCCTTAAGCGTAGTTTTTGCATGTTAATACATTAGCAACTGATGTCTTATTTGTTCAGTAACTGACAGAATAATGTACAGAAAGCACGTAAGTATGAAAAGGGGCTAGTTAGGTAATGTTGAGCAGAACATCTTCAAGACAACACTGCAACCACTGTATTTCAAATGTCAGGCTAATTATTATCAACATTTAAATGTTAGCGTGGGCCATTTTTAAGAGTGGAATTTTTTTCAGTAGGTACCATTACGGGAAGAAAATGTCACATGTAGTTCTGCCATCGCATTGTTCAAAAAAAAGTACATAAAACAAGGAAATTCTTTCTAGAGGCAGCAAAAAGAACATCTTGTTTGCTTAAATCTGACTGTAAAATTAATCTGTCTGATGATTGGGTTATCATCTATTTTAAGGAGGCATGGAGAAGGTTTGCTAGAATATAACAATATAAAATGAAAATAACACTTGTTGGAGATAAAGCGTTTTACATACAGTTTTGTGGAGTTTCATACTTGTGCAGGTCCCAGTTGTTCTGGAGGCAGTTGAAGTCTGAGCTGTGCGCTCCCTGGTAACCCCTTTACAGAAAACGAAACTTGAATATGATTCAGCACAAAATGGAATGCAACGCCAATAATTCAGATACTCCTCCTCTGCTCTGGTCCATCCCTTACCATGTAAACACAGCACTAAATGGCAAATACCGCGGCAACCCAGGGCAGTACCTGGGTATAATTACAAGCGTGTTTTACTCATGCAACTGTTACACAGAATTATCATTAATTCCTGCGAAGTTTTGGATACGGGCGCCGGTCTCAATATTTATTATTGCTTTTTAGTTGGCTTTTTTTGCTACACCGTAGAGTGGGGTGTAAAATGAGCGTCTCGTTTGAGCCAGCCGTCGGTGTGCCTTCCCTCCTGTTCACTGGGTTGCAGGGAGGGCTTCCTTGGGGTCTTCTCTGCAGATGTGAAGACACTTGTTTTCGTGCCGTCTCTGCAGCTCCATCAGGGGCATAAAGTCTGGGTGAAGCTCACTTGACCTAGTGGAAAGAACAGAGTCTGAAGTTAGGATGCGTTGTGTAGGAGGGCTTTCATTTCTCGACACTGAGTACCACT
>NC_133578.1:4577075-4602075 GCF_964106895.1 Numenius arquata
TACATTATTCCCCTATCTTCAGTCAAATCATTGTCATGGAAATGGATTAATACTGGGCCAGTTTCTGTCCTCATCAAAATCTTTCTCACAAAAAAAAAAAAAAAAAGAGAAATAAGAATTTTAATGCTTCGTGTATCAATAAGATTTTAATAGTGGGCTTTGATCTTCTTGCCAGTCTCTCACTCGATTGGCCGAGCAACATCCATCTTCCTGAATCATCATTGACTTGTCTTCGTTTCTGGGAAATTCTTTCTTTTTTGCTTTTTTTTTAATGTTTTTGGTCATTGTTGAACCATTTCTGGGTGCCTTTTGACATTTTATGTCTTACAGGCACAGCTAAGTGAAAGATTAAAGCAGATTTGACACTTAAACCTCAAATACTAAATTGTCGCACTTAAAAAAAATAATTAGAGATTGTATATTTGCACGTGTCTTCAAATAAAGGAAGGCTGGCACTTCGGAGAAGTTGAAAAGGCGAGAAAGAAATGGTGTACGTATTTATTTTTCACCTGTGAAAACCCTTTGGAGGGTTAAATCTTAACTGTATGTGTGAATACCTGTTGCACATGAACTAGCAAATTAGCAGCAAGAAACCAAGTTTGACAGGCACTCCCAGGCAGGCTGAAACATCCATGAAAATAAGCGTTCTCCCCAGTGATGGAGCTGCATCCGGCTATTTTAACACATTCCGAAACCCTCCAGTTTCATGGAAACTAAACCGATCCATGAAAAATACATAGTAAATGATGCTACACGTACCGTGCTCGTTTGCATGTGAATTAACCCAATTTATGGCCATAAAGGCAGATTTTGTCAGCGCACAGAGAGCGCACGGAAGGCGCAAACAAATCGCATGGGCAGAGAAGAACTGCCCACCGTTGAAAATTTGTCACATTTCTGCACCACTTGATATTAATACACGCTGCGCTTCAAATGAGGTTAGGATGACGATGACAGCTCAGAAGATCTGTGTGGCGATAGATAGAGAGAGAGATACAAGAACTTCTTGTATCTTCCTTTTGTATTTGCAGTTTGTTCCAGGTATAGATCTCATAGTGCCTGTTAACTGATTATTTCTTTTAAATATGGAAAAAAAAAAAAAAAAAGATGAAGAAGAAGGAAAAAAAAAAAAAATCCCTTTTTATCACCCGACTGCTTATTAGATTTGATATGGGGAAAAGCCCTTCGTTTACTCTGAACAAATAGTTCTGTTTTCCACCACTGGCTGTCGCGTTTAAAGTAAATAAGTTTCTCCTCCACCCAGTACCGCTGAACTCATTCAGCGGCCGGAACAAAACCATTGTATAGGGGGTCCACAACAGCCCCTTTTTCTCTCCTTCCCTTTAGCAGTATCTTCCCCCTCCCCGCAGTGCGCTCCCTAGCTTTGTAAGCAACTCGATAAGGTGCAAACGCTAAAAAGTGTGCCTGCTTATTCCACAGAAGAAATGAAGGAAGACTATGACACTATGGGGCCTGAAGCCGCAATTCAGACCGCTGGGAACAACGGTACAGGTAAGGCACGGCGCGGCCCGAGCATTGCTCTCCCTCTGTACCACGTCGAACTCGCTGTGCGGGAAGTGGCAAAACAATTCCTGTCTTGTTTCCAGTTGAACTGGGAAATGTTTACATAATTCCCTTGGTTTGGTTTGTTTGTTTTTTTTTTTAAATTTTTCCCCCCAATTTGACCCTAACGGTGCAGCGACAAACTCATTCCTCCTGTGCCCCGCAACCTCTCAGCCCTTTGAATCATAGAATCATAGAATAGCCTAGGTTGGAAGGGACCTTTAGGATCATCTAGTCCAACCATCAACTGCATCCTCAGGAGCTAACAGTTTTCACAGCAGCGCGAGGAGACGTTTTTCCCAGCGAAGGGCGAATCCCGTACAGTTTAAAGTGGCTGGACCTAGACGCAGGAGCCTTTTAATGAGAGAGACTGTACAAAAATCTTGATAATGAGGATGGGGTGCACCCTTCTTGGCAACCCCAGATTCGCTTGGTGCACAGAGTAAGCTGCTTCAGAGACTGAAAACATCTTTTCAGCAAGACACACATAAACCCCTTACATAGATACGCAGACACACACACTTTAAACGCAAATTTATGAGATTAATATGTTTCTGGCTAATTTTTTTTTTTTTTTTTCCCCTACGTTCCACATCTTTCTTTCCCCTCTTCTTAGAAATCAATACATTTTGTGGAACAAGAAAGGGGACAGAGATATGTATCAGGCATCATCTCCAAGCCATCTCTTTTTTTTTTTTTTTTTTTTTCTGTAGCAGAGGAAAACAGCAAAAGGTTTCTGTTACTGTTTTCTAATCCGAATGAATTCAGGGGTTCACCATGTTTTCCAAAGGCCAAGAGGCCCCCACTCCATCCTCAACACGGCTGAATGCCATACATCACCCAAGGTTTCTTCTGCATTTTGCCACAATCTGAGATGTTGCAGGTAGCCCTGGTTTACCCAGTGAAAAGTAAGCGTTTTCTAGCATAAGTCCATTTCTAGGCATTCTATTATGAGATTTAGTTCAGAGGTAATGCTCTCTACAAATGTTACTGTAAAAGGTGGTACCTAGGTCTTGCAAGGATTTTATTACTCACACTTTCCTCGTGTTGGCAACACCCACATAAAACCCCAATGCTCTTATTAAGTAACACGAGAAATTTACTTTATAATTCTTGAGGGAGAAAATAATAGGAAAATAAAACCATGTCACTGTTTTTTTCATCCATTAGATTTGTTATGCATGAAAGGAGGGTGGCACCGAGGCACAGTTTGTCATTACATATACACTTAACGATGTTGCCATACAGAACTGGATACATAGGTATTTTAAAAGCTTTTTTAGTTCCAAGGGACGTTAATAAAGTGACAAATTGTGCTTAGTGCTTGGAGAAACAGGACTTGAAAAGACATCTGATGCAGAAATAAGACTTGATGGTTATCTGAATTACCATTACCAGAGCCTTTGAGGTCCCCTATCAGTCCCTGTGACTTCCTTTGCACATATTTTCCTTACCATAACAGGCCTTGACTCTTTCATACTTGCAATGTGGTCTGCTTGAGGGGGAAGACTTCATGTCCTCTTAGCCCCTTCCCTTCCAGTATCTGATGGTCTCTTCTGCCTGCTCGACTCTGGCCTCACGGCATCTCTCTGGGGGAAGGGTGCCGCCAAGCCCTGCCACTAACCGGGTCAGATCCATGGCTGTAGGGTGTCCTGCCTCTTCCGAGACCTGTTTTCTGGGGGAAAAGGATAAGGGTTGCCCCTACCCGGCATGCTGCACTGCAAACTTGTGGTTCAAAGAGGGCTTTGCAGCTGGCAATTCCTTCCCCAAATGTCCCCTGCAAAAGTCCCAGCCTCCTCTTTACTCCAGCTGCTGTTTGCTGCAATGGGTGGCTTGCTCAGATAACCATTATGAGTTTCCTAGTGCTCTGCTAGTGTTTAATTCAAATCTTTTATCACTGAGGCGTTCAGAGCCACCTCCCTCAGCAGAGGCTGTATGGCTCGGGTAGAACGTGTTTCCCTCATGGCTGCAGTCTTCGCAGTCTCTTAAGAGCCATGTCGGGTTATTTAGTCATATTAAATCACCTGATAAACTAAATGCCTTTGCCAGCCTTTTCACCTTGAGTGGAAGACGCCAGGCGACAGCATCCTCTGTTAGGAGCTGCAGCATCCTTCATGCAGAGTAAAAACTCGCCCAGCCTGACTGCTGGGGTGCCCCAACCATTATTTGAGGAGGAAAAGGAAGAGGTCATACCCTGAGACAATAGGGATCCTTCCTACCTCGTCTGGGAAACGTTTAAAGTTTTCTTCTTCAGCCTCACTGTAGGCTTTGGGCTTGTCTCGAGTGTCTGGCCTCAATTTTTCCCTGCAGGTAGCGGGGGGATTTAATACTGATGTTTAATAAAACAGCTGAGGTGAGGCTGAGGCTCAACCCTATGAAAGAAGTTGGATCGGTGACTCCATCTTCAGTGAAAGCCGTACCTCAGTGACCTTCTGGTGTCCAAGAAAGCCATTTGGGTCTTCCTACAGATTAACATGGGCTCTTCCAGATGGGCCAAGGAGGTTTCTCTCATTTAACACAACGCGCCTCTCCCCTTGCTTGACACCAGATCTTGTAGAGCTCCACGACCTGGGCTGGGCACAGAAATAGGAGATAGAGCTTCAGACTCATTCACTTACATCCAACTGGCAAAGCTGCTGTAGGTGCATGCAACAACTGTGCTGTATTTTTAGCATCAAATTCATTGCAGAACGTCATTAGTAGAGAAAGAAAACTAAAAGAAAAAGTCTCTGTTATTAAATTATTCTGCTATTGTCAGAATGGCCACTTCCTAGTGGTACTGAAAAAAAGAAATCTTGTTATCCATACATTAATCAGCTGCATTTTCATAATGAGCCGTGGAGACTTAATAGTGGAAAAGCAAAAATGACCATTAGAGTGAAAATTTTAGTCTTTGGTCCTGCTAAATTAATTTGTAAATATTTCTAGGGATTTCTGAAAGAGTTACTTGACAAAACGATGTTTTGCAGAAGGGTTTTTTTTTTTCAAATACGAATGAATAAATTTCTATGGTTTATTTTATTGTACATGCTACAGTTATTATAACCGGGATGTTTGCAGAAAATAGATGAACAAGTTCCCTGTAAACAAACAGAAAAAATTTTCCTGGTTTCGATTACTAACATTTGACAAGCTTCGAGTAAAGATCTCTTAATATAATTTAAAGGAGGGAAAAAAACCCCAACCCTTTGGGGAGAGGAAAACAGAAGTAAAACTTGGCAGGTTGGAGGACAGGCCGTTTTCAGGCTGTAATCTGTGTGTACCAATGGGGGCCTCTCACTTCCTGGCTAATGAAGGCTGTGGTTTTATTAGCTTTGTTTGCGATTAAGGGCAGCTATCACCATCTCGCAGGACGAGTTCCCACACAAAATAACTGGTCTCCCAAGCTCCTTGAACCTTTCTCTCACTTTATCTTGAAAGGTCCTAAATGCCTCCAAAGATAGCTTTCCTTAATGCGTTTTATTTTTATGTGACACAGCCACATCAGCTTTTGGAGCTGAAAATATTTCTGCTCTCCAGGCTCCAATAATTAATTAAAAAAGGACTTATTTGGTGAGGTCACCCGCTGTAGATCTCGCTGAAATTCTTGCCTTGCAGGAGGGGATGTGCAATGTGTGTGCAGTGTGAGCCCACGAGGAATCCGGGAACATGACTTTCTGCATGGAAAACAAATTAGGGCACGGGGAGGGGAACGAGCCTTCCCCCCAGAAATTGAGAGAGAAACCTAATGGTTATCAGATGGGTCTTTTTAGTAACACTGGGTGAGCTCCCAGCCATGTCTGAATTGTCAGTTCTGTCAGTGGTGAGGAACCAGATACACATGGTCACCTTTTGCTATTTATGTTAATCTGCAGCGCTGCAGCACTGGTTGTATTGTTCCAGTTAAGGATCTATCAGCTTTTCCACTAAATCCCCGTGTTTTTAGGGGTTTATAATATAGACATAAACATTTGTTTTAGCTCCTGGATTGCATGCACAGACATAGAAGCCAAATAATCCAGAGAATTAGGAAGCCAAGGCCAGTAATATCTCAGCACCCCTCCACCGCCTCTTGGATCAGCCTCCAGATAGACTTGGGGGAAGGAAGAACCTCATTTGGGTTTGAGTTTGGGACTGAAGTTCCTAATATTAACTCAGGCCTCGCTTGGCAGCTTGAATTCCCATCCTATAAATGCAGTTGCAAGCTCCAACCCATCCCCAGCCTACCTGGAGGAGAAGGACATGTGGAACCATCCCTTGGAGCCATCCCACCCTTTGTGCCCTTCCTGCTCCTGTATCTTCTCTCTGGAGAAAAGCTGTCTTTATCTGCTTCACAGGTAGCGTTTACTGGGTCATAGCCTGAATCCAGCAAAAAATAAACTTGGTTTCCTTGGATCTATTGCTAAGCCAAGAGAAGGAGCAGAGATGAGGTAGCATTAGCCAGAGGGTGGATGATCTTACAACAGTTGGAAGATCTAGGCATAGGAAGGCAATGAAAAGTCATGGTTCCGACATAAAAAGTAATGCCTCAGCTTTGTTTTGATAAAAAGGAAGTCAAAAACATAGTCTGATGCTCCTGTGCGTAAGGTGTACTTCAGCGACCACCATTTTGTTACATTTCTCCCACAGCAACAAAATGGTGGGAAGGTACTTGGTCTTGTTCTCAGTATTTATGCTCCCCTTCTATAGAAGTTGCTTTTTTGGGGGGGGAAAAAATGGAGGTATTGCTTCTCATGATACTAACAAACGATAGCAAGAGCTCCAGAAGGACCAAGGGAGGAGCACTGCGGTGGTGTAGCGACTCCCTACAAAACCGCTGCCATAGGAACAGAAGTTTCCTTCCCAAAACGGGGTCCCGTGCCCTGTGCCATTTGGTCACTGTCACTAAAATGCTGCAGAACGGTTGAGAAGCTGCTCAGCTCCTATGAAAAAATAGGGCAGATTTGTCTCAGCCAGAGGATTTGATTTTATTGGCTAACGGGATGAGGTTTGCATAGATGAGTATCTACTTTTATCGATGAGGGTGAGATCAGCCCTTCAAACCGGGCGCTTTCAAGTTTCCAGTTGTGCCCCAGTCAGAGGCCACGTCTCGTTGTGACCGGCAGCACCACCTTGCATTTTTGTAGGAAACTGGGGCAAAGCATTTACCCATTTCTAAACACCAAGGAGCTGGCTACTCTCTCGTTTCCAGTGGTCACAAACCAGTATAACCCTGCAGGGCCATAACCCCTTTGATGTCCATGAGTTTACTCCATGTTGCTCCCTGGCATCAGTGAAAGCAGAATTATGCATTTAATGTTTTACTTTCACATGAACTGTAGAATAGTTTATGGTGTTGCCTCATTTTCTTATTTCACCTAAGGAGAAATACATTAAAAATGTAATCAATCATAAGCAGTTCTTTTCATTTACGGTCAGTTAAAAACAAGTATCTTTAGTTCCCTGCCACCAACTGTGTCTTCCAAGATTTGTTAAAAAAAAAGAAAGAATCAGAGAAATAAAACGATCAGCTCCTTTTTTTTTTTTTTTCCTTGGCATAATTATATTAATATTTGTCCATAACCTCCCCCAGTTTTAAGGTCTTTCCTGTATGCAGTGTTCATACATGGAGGAGAAAAGCATATTTTTAGTAACAGGATGTTTTGTGGTTGAGCATATATTATGTTTCACGGACATTGCATGGACAATAAAAAATTGGGTTTACATTTAAGGAAAAGAAGGAAAACTCTTGTACAGACTGTAAAAGTGGTTTTAGGCTCGGTATCCCTCTTATGGTCTAAAACATGTGGTTCTATTTGTAGAAATCTATGAAGCAATAATTTTTTTTAAAACAACCTGTTCTCCCATTGTAAGTAAATTTTTCAGGGTGAAAAAAAAATAAAAGGAAGATGTTGTGGGCATCTCTCTTCTTGTGCCCGCTACAGAGGAGCAGCCTGAGGCAGGACCCATCATGGAGGAGAAGCAGTTGAGGTCTTTACCACCTGCAACTCCCCATATGGGGACCGTCTTGGGGTGTGCGGGACCCAGGGGCAGCTGAGCTCCATCCTGTAGGTCGAGCCGTGTTCATGCCAAAAAGCCATGGGTCCCCCGGGAGCCCCCCTGAAGGTTCAGGTTCCATAGATGAAGGATTACCTGCATTACCCAAGCCTCATAAACTTCTGCTGCCCCGTAGAGCCCGTGTTCCTGTTGATTTAACTGCCTGCCCTTACTTCCATCCACGCCGGTGGAAAGCCCACATTAATTTTATTAGGAGCTGGAGCAAGACCGATGAGAGCGAGGATCCAGCTGCAGCCCCAGCCTCGGAGCTCCAGCCCTCCATGTTCACCCACCCCAGCTCTCGGGGATGAGACACTCAACCCCCCCTTTTGTTTTTTCTTCTCTCCTTTCTCTCCTTTTAGTGAAGAACGCAAATTGCACGTCGGACTTTGAGGAATATTTTGCCAAGAGGAAACTGGAGGAAGGAGACGGGCACGCAGTCAGCATAGCGGAGTACCTGCAGCGCAGCGACACGGCCATTATTTACCCCGAAGCCCCCGAGGAACTGTCTCGCCTTGGCACCCCGGAGGCCAATGGGCAAGAAGAAAATGGTGAGGCTGTGATTCATTTTTAGCCAGTATCCTGACCTCGTGCAGCTGTTGCAATTATAAATGCACTACATGCCTGCGTGTTTACCTTAAAAATTGAAGAACAGCTGCAGCGGCATGGAATTTCATGAGCAAAGATTGGGGCTGTAATTTCAGTGTATTGTGATTTTTTAGTCAGCAAATTTGTATTATTTGGCCGGGTGAGCCAAAGAGCTGAATTTAAACGGGAGAAAGAGGCTGCCGCTCCAGCTGGGAGTTTGGGAAGTTTTACTCGAGTTTTAATGCCAGGAAAGACGGGGCGGCCGACCCGTTGCTCCCTGACACCTCAATAAATAATTGGAAAAGCATCGGTAGGAAGGGTTGGGTCAATGGCATAGGTAACATCATGAGCTGGGGCTGGAATGCACATGGCCAATGGATTGGAAAAACAAGTTCTCCTTAGTTTTCCAGCCATCGAGGTCTGCGGGAAGAGGGATGCCCGTAATTAATTAATTTCCTAGCGGGGTCCGGGGCGGGTGCTGCGAGTCTGCCGTGGGCGTGCGCGGGTGCCGGTGCCTCCTGCCGCCGGTTGGAAGCGGGCAGCAGATTGCAGCGATTCCTCTCATACCAGCCCGGGCAATCAGCCCATGAGCTGCCATTGATTTGCTGACCTTTTGGCCTGCCTCTTCTTCTTCTTCTTCCTCCCTCCCTCCCTCGCTCCCCCTCCCCTGCTCCATCCTGGGGTGCAGACCTGCCACCTGGAACTCCAGATGCCTTCGCCCAACTGCTGACCTGCCCCTACTGCGACCGGGGCTACAAGCGCCTGACGTCCCTCAAGGAGCACATCAAGTACCGCCACGAGAAGAACGAGGAGAACTTCTCGTGCCCTCTCTGTAACTACACGTTTGCCTACCGCACCCAGCTCGAGCGGCATATGGTGACACACAAGCCAGGGACAGATCAGGTGGGGGGGGCTGGTTTTAAGTGATTTCTTTCTGTAATAACCCCTTAGAGAAACGATATTGCTTTGATTGGCAATCATTATTAATTTTTCATGGCATTTTGAAGATGCAGATCTTTTAATGGTAATAGCTTTAATTGAGGTCTAAATGATTTTTTGATGGTCTCTTCTAATATGATTTAATAGTCTTATGTTCACGATCGAATGAGTGTGTTAATTTCTAATTTAGAAATTTTATTTGCACTTTAACTTGACTTTAGTTTCGTTTTTATGTTCCTCAAAAAGTGAATGAAACTGTAGCATTTTAATTATACATTATTAAACATCTCAGCAATTTTAATTCCATTTTTCACCCAGTTTTACTTTGCAGTGGTGCAAACAGGAGCTCCAAGACGTACCGAAAGATCCGCTAATATCTTTTCATTACTTTCTGAGTAACCTTTTCCACCACGTGAAATTACGCGTGTTTTTGTATAATCGTTTGTTAAAGATAATTACACATTTTTAGAATAACTCTCTCCTGCAGTACGTAGGGGCAGGTCATTTGCGATTGTGCCGCTAACACGCGTGTGCACCAGAGCTGCGGCACCGCTACCCGGCTTCGCGCAGCCCGGCAGCCTATCCGCAATAAATCACGGCACTTTTTTCCTCGATGTGATGCCAGTAATATTATATCAGTGCTGCATTTAAGGAAATGCTGCGTGTCTCAAGCAGGTGACTGAGCTTCCCTAGGGCTCCCAAACGGGGCTGGCGAGAGACCCGCGCCACAAAACTCTTTACGTACCAGCAGAAAAACCAGCCCTCTCCTCGCTGGAGAATTACTCCTGAGAACCCATCTCGTGGAGAGCTGCGATGGGAACTCAAATGGCGGGGTTAAAACTTAAATAAATAGACGTGTGCCTTGTGTCAAATGATGAAGGCTTTATGCTGTATTTGTTTTTCTTAAAAACCTAAAGATCATGATGGGCTGCGTTTCTCATGGTAGGTTTTTCCCAGCATAAGGCAAATTCAGTTAGGCAAACGGGCATCTCCTAACCATGCGATTTTCGCAATTAGCATTTTTAAGAGAACCGTCTCTTTTTCGCTTGATCTTAAATCAATATAAATGATTCTGGAGCTGTTTCTCCCCTTCTTCCCTTCCCGTGGCTTTTCCAGTAGACAAACACATTTTCACGTGTGTAATTTTTTTCCTGACCTCATCCGCCGTAAGGGTTCTTTCTTTCGCTTCGCATCATGAAAAATACCGGGGGAGGCGGGGGGGGGGGGAGAAAAAAAATAAAACCAAAAAACAAAACCAAAAAAAGCAAACCAGAACCCCAAACCCGTCTAGATATTTATCCAACGCAACCGCCTGAAATTTCACATGCGAGAGCGCGCCGGTGCTGGCGCATTATGAATGGTAGCTTTGGTGTTGAAAAGTCCCCTCATTTGCTCGTGGCATTTACAATTAGTAAATTAAAATGATTGTATCATATTAACAGTGGCACAACTAAAGTTTATAGTGGTCCTCGGAGGGCGATGGGGGGAGACAAAACAGCTGTTGCTGTTTGTTTATGCAACTCAGCAACATATGAGCGCGGGTCCCTCAATGGCGCGCGGCGGGCTGGGCTCTGCTTGATCTTTGAAGGTTGCTGCTGTTTGAACAAACCTCCCTGTGTCCCATGTAACACCATCTGTCTCGCCAGGAATGTGGGAAGAGGCAGCACCACCCTCGCAGTTGTCATACCGTTTCGGCGCTGCCTTTTTTTTTTCTTTTTCTTTTTCTAACCCCCCCCCCACACACACACTTTTTTTTTCCTCCCTCCTCCTTTTGTGTCGTGGCCGCCCCCGCGAAAGGCTGACCTCCTGCCTTGAGCATCCAGACCGGTTTCCTGCGTTATTCTGCATATTACTCATTTTTTTAATATAATTATTATTTTTTTTTTCCCTCTCCAAATTCAAAGTCGCGGGGCTTTTCTTGCTCATTGCCTTTGATTATATCTTTATGCCGCTCTTAACTTTCAACTTTCCCTCGCCCCTTAGAAGAGCATTTTTGGGAGGGGGAAACACGGCACGAAAGGTAGCTCAAGTCTTCCCTGCTGCTCTGTGATTTTAAAAAACATTTCCACCAGCAGCTCGCGCCGAAGACGCAGTCTCTTCTGCTTGATAATGAATTAAACCTTCCACGAAATGCCACTGACGACGGTGTTTCTGTCTTTCCTACACACGCAGTAAACAGAATTTTTAAACAAGCCGAGTCCCACATGTTCAGACTCTGCTAGGAATATTAACAGCCGCAAATCTTCTTAGAAAACAGTTTCTCTCATCGGAAGATACCTTAAAGCAACACATTTCTGATGAGAGACTTAGGAAATAATTCTAAAGCAAATATCGAATGCTCATGTGAAAGTACTTTCTCATTTGTTTCGGTTTACTGCCAACATTTTGATTTTTATTGCAACGCTGATGAGACAAATAAATGTACATGCAGACCTTTTGGTCCGCTTGATAAATTCAGAGCCACATTAATTTTGGTTTTGTTTTTTAAGCTAGAAATTCATGGTTTCTCTTGCATAAAATTCATGTTGGTGTCTTTTTTTTTTTTTTTTTTCTCCCCCTCCCAGCACCAAATGCTGACCCAAGGAGCAGGCAATCGCAAGTTCAAATGCACTGAGTGTGGCAAGGCCTTCAAATATAAACACCATCTGAAGGAACACCTGCGAATTCACAGTGGTGAGTAGCGGAGGTGCTGGTGTGCTCATTTGCATTTTGTTTAATTAGCTGAGTTTTAAAGACTGCTTAAAATTTACACAGTTCTGCTTCTGGCTTCTTGGAGCTACTAAGGTATTTCATAAGTGATATCTGAGTCATCCCCATTTATCACGCTGTTAATACCGCGGTTCTCGCTGAAAGATTTGGAAATACTAAAGCTTCCTGCAAATAATACGGATTGTTTGTTCGGCACTTTGAGTTCAGAAGCGTTTCACTCGTTTCTGGGCGGTGGGACCCCGAAGAGCCCATTATATTTGCCATAACAAAAAAGCCCTCCAAGTGAAATACGGCTCATATTCTCAGATCCTAACGAGTCAGCCCAAGGCATCTCCTGTTGAATGACTTGGACATTTTGGTTCTCCTGCTGGAGGCAACATTCGGCACGAAAAATGCCATCCGGCACAAACCCTCACCAATGCTGACGTGGAGGTCCTAACACCAGGACTCAGTTTCTCCTACCGTGCTCAATTCCAGTAAAAATTCCTTTTTTTTTTTTAGAAGAAAAAAATAAGAAGCAGCATATTAAATTTGAACAGACTGGATTTGATCTGACTCCCTTCGCCACAGGGTACTCACCTGTGGCTTGGTCAGTCTGGAGCCAATCTCACACCGTGATGGCCACTGCCGGCTGGAGACCGTGGGTCCAAATTGACTCAAAGACCCCGTAGAAAGAGGAGGGTAAAGCAGTGGTGGTGTGGGGCCATATTCATAGAATTAATATTTTCCTCACTATTATTAATCAGTGGATACACAGACGATCATAGAATAGAACCATAGAATCATAGAATGGTTCGACTTGGAAGGGACCTTAAAGATCATCGAGTTCCAACTCCCCTGCCCTGGGCAGGGACACCTCCCACCAGACCAGGTTGCTCAAAGCCCCATCCAGCCTGGCCTGGAACACCTCCAGGGATGGGGCATCCCCAGCTTCTCTGGGCAACCTGTTCCAGTGTCTCACCACCCTTAGAGTCAAGAATTCCTTCCTAATATCTAATCTAAATCTCCCCTCTTTCGGTTTAAAACCGTTCCCCCTCGTCCTGATCAGTCGGGTATCAAATGCGATCGCTTGCAATTATAGCAGCAACAATGATAATTAACGTTTGGTTTTAATTATCATTTTAGGTGAAAAACCATATGAGTGTCCAAACTGCAAGAAACGTTTCTCCCATTCTGGCTCCTACAGTTCGCACATCAGCAGCAAGAAGTGTATTGGTTTAATCTCTGTAAATGGCAGAATGAGAAACAATATCAAGACGGGTTCTTCTCCTAATTCTGTATCTTCCTCTCCTACTAATTCAGCCATTACCCAGCTGAGAAACAAGCTGGAGAATGGCAAACCACTTAGTATGTCTGAACAAACAGGCCTACTGAAAATTAAAACAGAACCACTAGATTTCAATGAATATAAGGTTCTTATGGCCTCACATGGGTTTAGTGCAACTAGTCCTTTTATGAATGGTGGACTTGGAGCAACCAGCCCCTTAGGAGTTCACGCTTCTGCTCAAAGTCCGATGCAGCACTTAGGTGTAGGGATGGAAGCACCATTGCTTGGGTTTCCTGCGGTAGGCAGCAATTTAAGTGAGGTGCAGAAGGTCCTACAGATTGTGGACAACACGGTTTCCAGGCAGAAAATGGACTGCAAGGCTGAAGAGATCTCCAAGTTGAAGGTTTACCATATGAAGGATTCCTGCTCTCAAGCCGAGGAACAAGGAGTTACCTCCCCCAATATTCCCCCCGTGGGTCTTCCAGTAGTAAGTCATAATGGTGCCACTAAAAGTATTATTGACTATACATTAGAGAAAGTCAATGAAGCCAAAGCTTGCCTCCAGAGCTTAACCACAGACTCGAGGAGGCAGCTCAATAACATTAAGAAAGAGAAGCTGCGAACCCTAATAGACCTGGTAACTGAAGACAAGATGATAGAGAACCATAACGTATCCACTCCATTTTCATGCCAGTTCTGTAAAGAAAGCTTTCCTGGTCCCATTCCGTTGCATCAGCATGAGCGTTACCTGTGTAAAATGAACGAAGAAATCAAGGCAGTCCTTCAGCCTCACGAGAACATGGTTCCCAACAAACCTGGAGTGTTTGATAAGCAAACCCTCTTGCTGTCATCAGTACTTTCTGAGAAAGGAATGACTAGCCCCATCAACCCATACAAGGACCACATGTCTGTACTTAAAGCATATTATGCTATGAATATGGAACCCAACTCTGATGAACTACTGAAAATTTCCATTGCTGTTGGCCTTCCTCAGGAATTTGTGAAGGAATGGTTTGAACAAAGAAAAGTCTACCAGTATTCGAGTTCCAGGTCACCATCACTGGAAAGGGCCAGTGCCAAGGTGGCGCTGGCTGCCACCAACAACACTCCCACTAAAGACTCTTTGTCAGCCAGATCTCCAATAAAGCCTGTGGACTCTATAACTTCACCATCTATAGCTGAACTCCATAACAGTGTTACTAATTGTGATACTCCTCTCAGGCTAACAAAACCTCCTCATTTTACCAATATTAAACCAGTTGATAAATTGGACCACTCTAGGAGCAATACTCCTTCTCCTTTAAATCTTTCTTCCACATCTTCTAAAAACTCCCACAGTAGTTCTTACACTCCAAACAGTTTCTCTTCCGAGGAGCTTCAGGCTGAGCCTTTGGACTTGTCTTTACCAAAACAAATGAAGGAACCCAAAAGTATTATAGCCACAAAGAACAAAACAAAATCTAATAGTGTAAATTTAGAACACAACAATGTTTCTTCATCATCTGAAAACTCAGATGAGCCGCTGAACTTGACTTTTATCAAGAAGGAGTTTTCTAATTCAAATAATCTGGATAAAAGCACTAACCCAGTATTTGGTATGAACCCATTTAGTGCCAAACCTTTATATACAACACTTCCACCACAGAGCGCATTTCCCCCAGCCACTTTTATGCCACCAGTCCAGACCAGTATTCCTGGGCTGCGACCATACCCAGGACTAGATCAGATGAGCTTCCTACCACATATGGCCTATACTTACCCAACTGGAGCAGCTACTTTTGCCGATATGCAGCAAAGGAGAAAGTACCAGCGGAAACAAGGATTTCAGGTAAATCGTTGCAACTGTTTTCTTTTGAAAGGATGGAACTTAGTATTCTGTGATGTCTCCTCTTACAGAAGAAAAAGCCCAAAGCTGTAGTCAACATGTCCAGCAAAATTAGGAGAGTTTATTTCAGTCTGGACGTGTAAAAATGCAGTGGAATAGGAAAACAAACTGTGATTAAAAAGTACCTTAAAAAGTACCTCTACTTGGATTGAGAAGCAGTATCAATACCTTTGAATAACCATAACACTTATGGTTTTATTCTGTTAAGAGCTCAGTTGTTTCTTATTAGAATTGTATCTAAATAATAATAATAATAATAATAATAATAATAATAATAATAATGTCCATGAAAAAACCCCATCCTGCTGGAAAAAAAAAGGAAACTTTGTAGGGAAAGTGACTTCTGCAGGGCGTAACTACATCTCACCATGGGGAAAAGGAGCAGTGGGAGACCTTTTGGGAATCACCCCCACACTTGGATGCAAAGCTGTATCCCTCTAAGCAGAGGTCCATATGGCCTTGTAGCAGCTCCATCCTATTGAAAGCCCTCAAAGCTTCCTTCTCCATGTTTTTTTGGGGGAGTTTGTTCACCCACCGTGCCTGGGAAAGGTGTTCTCTCTTCTCGCGAATGTCTGAGGGATGAGAAACGTTGACATGTTGCTTCACCATAGTCCCTGCCATCAGCTCACCTACTGCCCTTCCCAGACTATGAGTCCTCTAATCCTGCCAGTCATCCGGAACAGCTTTGAAAAAAACCCCAGAGATTAAACGAAATTACGTGGAGAGGTAGCAGCTAGGGCCCTTAATCGCAGACAAAGTCTTTCCCTGGACACGTAATCTGGGTCAGGGCTTCTTCGAGCCTGGGTACAACCTTTAATCCTTTTCTCGGGTCGTCCCAGAGTCAACACCCGAGTAGCGAAGGATTCCGCCGCTCGCGCGCCTACAGGAAAGAGGTGCTCTGCAGAAGTCACGTACTTTTATAGCTTTTTGCTGGGTGTATTCAGACATAAAGTACAGAGTTTAGTTAAATGAGATTAACTGATTATAGATTAATAATTTTTTTTTACATTTGCGCATGTTCCCCTATGTCCTATTACGGTCTATTCGTAATTTTACTGACTAGTAAATGTTTTATGGTTTCAAATGTGAAAATCAGGTATGGTTTTACATTACAGGCTGTAATCCCTCTTTGCACAATAGGAGCATAAATAGCACTGCACCTCCATAACAGCTGTTCCACTATTCCAATTTACAGTACATCTGCCCTCTTTGTAAATGTATTTAAGCCTATTTAATCTTCTCTAATATTAATTAGTGGAAACCTAGTCTAAGAAAACCGAACTGTGTGATAGCAAATGGAAATGTATGTTATCATGCAAGTTTGCACTCTCTTTGGATCAAGACAAAATAAATATCAAGAAATTTAATAATTTACTGATCCACATTCATTATTGCTTAATGCTGAAGGCTGTTTTAACATAGATAGAGCATTGATAAAAAGTGTTATTAATATTCCCTATTTCAAATTACAAAATTAAATATAAAAATATAGCTTGAGGCCTTTAGTCGGGAGACATACATTTAAATGGATTGCATAATAATAACATTTGTACCTAAATATAAAATTCAATTAAAACCTTTCTACAGATACAGAATATATCCAAGTTTCAGTGTTTGGAAAGGAACCGTCTCTTAGCTGTTGCTTACACTCACCCCCGTAAAATATTACAAGACCTTTTTCCATCCGTGAAGAGCCTCCCCTTCCCATTTTCCGCTCCTCGGAAATATTTAGTGCCAATATGATAAATACCATCCACTTGTGTCAATCCCGTTATTGCAGAGTGCTCGAAACCAGAAAGTTGGTTGAAGGCAGAGAAGTAGGAGTCTCCTTATTATTTCCACAGCTCCCATCAGGTGTAGTTTCATTACCAATGGATTCATAAGAGGTTGGTGGTTCTAAGAGGGATCCCTCCATCCTAAGCAGACATGATTTTAACTTTTCTGTGGTGGTGGGTTCCTCCGTGGGGAGGAGTGGTGGTGGAAATGGGGTGTCGCTGATGGGTGGTTCCCTCGCAGGGAGAATTGCTTGATGGAACCCCAGACTACATGTCCGGCCTCGACGACATGACAGACTCCGACTCCTGTCTGTCCCGAAAGAAGATCAAGAAGACAGAAAGTGGCATGTACGCATGTGACTTATGTGACAAGACATTCCAGAAGAGCAGTTCCCTGCTGCGACACAAATACGAGCACACAGGTAGGGCGGCCGCACGCGCCGAGGGGAGGGTTGAGGTCTTGGCAGAAGGGTTGAGGTCTTCACTACGCTCTTCACCGTGTTTCATGAGTGCACTTGGGCAATGAGGGGTTCAGCGGGTGCTGAGGCTTTCAACAGGGAAGAAATAATTTGTTCAATTCAACTTATTTTTAATATTTCTTTAAATGGTTATTGCTTGGGAAAGGACTGTTGGATGCGATGGGGTGAATCTGGGCAGGTGCAAGGTGAGCTCACGTCACGTTGAGCCCGGTGGCAATCGTGGCACTCGGCATCTTGCGGGCTGAGCCCTCTTCAAACTCGGCAGGCCCTAGCACTCAGAAAGGACAGCAACTTGGTCAACACAAAGTCTGGCACGGGAAGGAAGAGTGACAGTGTATTTCTCGTTTCTTAGACACTATCTGACCCCGCACCATTTAATCCAATAGAAAAACTTCCCCTGACGTTAGCAGCGTGAGAGCTGGCTCTGGCCGAGTTATCTGAAAGCAAACAGCTCGGGGTGGGGGGGGTTGCTCTCACCGTGATTTTGCAGGCCAGCAGCGCGGGCAGGTTGCGTTTCGCCTTTTCACTTCTCAGTCAATGCCCAGGGAAAGTTTCCTTCTTTCCTGAGCAGGAACTGATTTTCCTCAAGTTGAAGGAAACTTGCCAAAGCTCACCGCGGATTGTCAGCTTAAAAAATATTTTGGTTTAAAAAAGACCCTCCGTCACACCTATGCTGGCCGTGGTTCCCCTTGCGGGCAGTGCTCCCATCCCTGCTGTCAGCCAGGACAGGCAGGAGCCCGGAGGTGGAGAAGTCTCCGAGGGGGGACACATCGACTCAGCACGTTTCATTTAGGGGAAAGCGGGACAGGAGCTCCCCAAATAATAGAGATATCAAGTTATGTTAGACAAAGAGAACGTGAATTATCACGTGAATTATTGTGCAGCAGGACATAAAGCAAACTCCAACTTCCTAGAGTTAGAAAAAGCTTACTCAGGAGGAAACTTTCCTTAACTTTGAAAGCTGAGTCCCACTTCAGGAAATGAAGCAAGTCACATCATCCTTCAATCTCACCATGTGACGGTAAAAAACTTATACCTCTCTATTAATACATCTTCCAGGCCGCACAAAACCATTTGGCATTTCACAGATGAAAAATTTACAATTCAGAAGTGGACTGTGCCTTTTTTTTTAAAAAAAAAAAATTCTTTACTTTGTTATTTTTCCTTCTTATCCTTTTCTTCCAAATTTTAAGCTAATCCCAGACAGGAAAATAAAAAAGGAAGTTAAAATACATGTGGGATTAGGAAAGAAAATTAAAAGCAACATTTTGGACTAGATCAGCTAGTTCATTGGTGGAATGTGCTCTCCGCTACGTTATTCGGATCAAATTGTTTATTCAGTAGAAGAAGCTTTGAAGGCTTTACGTCCCTGCACCTTTCCTCTCCTGAATGATTTTATTACAGCCATCTGCAAACATTATGGTTTACTACGCTACTACCGTAAAGCTCTTATGTTAGAACTGGCCTTCATATATATCAGGATCTGGACATATGGTTGAATCCCATAAAGTTGGTAGTCCATAAGGTCGACAGACATATGGTTGAAAGGCTGAAAATTTGACAAGCTGAAATGTGTGCAATCACCTTGATTTGCAAAATAAACTGCATTTGTAAAAGCAAAAATATGTTGTGGTCTTTAAGTAGCATGGGAACCTGCTGCCTAGAAAAATACCGCACAGCTGCAACGTAGAGACTTCTCTCCTCCTTCTTTGCTCTGTCCCTTTTGGCTTCTCAACTTGACGTCCGTCAATTTTATGGGACTCAGCCTTATGATCCAGAACATGTCTATGGTGTCATATTTAATACGCTAGAACTGCAGCCCATCATCAAGCCCGAGCGTGGCATTTAGAGACAGGAAGGATGGTCTACGCTGGTGCTGAGGCTGAGCACCCCGTGCTCTTCTCTGCTTGGCCACAGATTTCCTCCGCCAACTTCAGCAAAAGGGCTTCCTTCGTCTTTCTCTCACCTTCACCCATCTTTGAAAGAGAGGGAAACGATACCAGCCCGCCTCCCCCGGGGTGTTGTAAATCTTAATTCGTGCAGGCTGAAATACTGTGCTGGGACTCGCTACATAAAGTGTGAAGTATTATTAAGGACGCGTTTGTTTTTACGGAGCCTCCGCGCCTCACGCTGACGTTAGATGGAGGTGGTTGGGAGCTCTGAAGACCTTGGCTGGGCGAGCCTCCATAACTCATTCACAGCCTTCAGGAGGCACGCTGCACCGGGATTTTGGCTAATGGCTTAGCGTGCACCTGAAGTGGATTTCAAATTAATGTGATAGTTTTTGGAAAAATCTTCTAGGGAAGGAACCGGATTGAAAGCAAAACCATCTTCTGCATTTGGGGTCGTCGTAAGAGTAGGCCCGGAATTTTCAATCAACTTTTTGAAAGCTCAAAAAGAGAAAAAGCTTCTTTTCTGAGTGTGGTGCTGTCTTCTGACCAGCTGATCACGATCTGTTGTTACTTCATTAGAAATATATTTTAGGAGGAATTGGAACACTTCCTGTCTTTCCTGGAGAAGCACAAATAGTGGATGTTGTTTATACTGAGGTCCTTTTTCCTATGTAAAAAAATCTATGTGCTTTTTTAGGTCTTTTTTTTTCTGGTATTTGAACAATCAGATTTTTCTTTGACACCACTTCTCATAGTCCATATACTTGTCGCAACCAATTCTAGAACAAGGGTGAAAAGAGTCAGACAGAGGCCACCTTCCTGCTTTGCGGCCCCTAAAGGTCTACCCCGGAGAAATTATTTGGAGCAAAAAGTAACATTGACACATTAAGCTACATGAGCTGACTTAATTGTGTGCAACACAACTTCTGTAAAGGAGAAACCAGGAATGTCGTAGGTATTGTGGTGGAGGTGAGTTTCCCTGCCAGGGCAAGAAGAACGGGATTTGGCCGGTTATTTGTGTCGTGTCAACCCAAGACCTTTTGGTAGGACCACGCAGCCGCAGGTCAAGGAGCTCTGTGTTTACCTCTGTCCTCTGTGCCTGCCACAGCCTCAGCACAAGTAGAAAAAGGGGCCCAAATTTCACAATCCCTAATTTTTTAATTTATGCGGTATTAGCAGCATTTTGCAATAGCTTCTGGCCTCATGTGGAGAAGGAAGATTTATTGTGTTGCTGTAATGAGTGAATTGCATTGGCTGAACTGAAATTTAGTGTAGAGGCCACTGCTTGCTGCAGGAGAAAGTTCTGCCAAGTTAATCTTGGGTTGCCATTTAATTTTAAGAGAAGTTACGTGTCGCTCTTAGAGTTTGAACTTTGGAAGATCCTATTTCTTTAAAACCAGAGGATGCAGCACTGTAATTAGGTGTGGAGCACGGCAGGTAGCACAGGAATTCAGCGCTTGTGTAATTTTTCTGTGGAGTCTTCTGAAGCCATCCGGATTTTGGCCAGGCTGAAATTAGTTGAGCAGATCCTGCTTCATTTGCATGCCTCTAATCTCAGATTTCTCCAAGCTACTTAGCACAAAGTTCGAGAAACGTTCCTTACCAGAGGTGAAGATGATGGTTGCCCTCATGGCGAAGCATTGGTGCCATTTGGCAAACAAAAAACACCTTTGCGTTGTGGATAAGGAGGGAAAGAGGTAGTGGGTAAGCGAGAAGGAGAGCAAAGAGAATGGAACACCTAGGAAATAAGAGAAAGATCAATATCCCGGCTCCTGGAGAGCAATCCAGCCCCTCTTTGTCATCAGTGCTGCGTTGGGCTGATTCAGGAGGAAGGTGAAGGTTGGTGTTTGTTCTGCCATCGCCAACACCCATGTCTGCTTCTCGCCGGCTTTATCGTAGCTTCGCAAGGAAACTCGCGGCGTGCCGGCTCTGCAACAAAACCTGGAAACACTTTTTCAGAATCCTACCTAGAAATTTTAAATCCTTTCATTGTTGTTCTAAATTACATCATATTCTATTTTATTACTTGTGTGGGCTGTCGAGGGCCTCATAGCTCTGTTAGTGCTTTCATCCTTTCCTTTTTCCACTGTATATTTTATTAAGACCTCTTTTTTATTTTTGTAGCTTTCATGCTGATGCAAGCACTAGTTTTATTTCCAGATTGATTCTGTAAACTAAATATTGTTCTTGAGCCTGGTAGCAAATCAGCTCTCTCTGGCTAGTGTTTTGAATTCCCAGCTCAGGAGTTTTCTTTATTTAGAGCTTGATTCATAAAAAATTTACATGCTATTTAAAGGTTATTTTTTTTTTGCTTTACTCTGATACAAGTTTAGAATTCCCCGTTTTACACTCAAATATAGGAAAAAAAAAAAGGGAAAAAAAAAAAGATATATTCCATGCTTGTGAAATGTGTTCTGTAGACAAGGTCTCCTATTCAAAACAGAACAGGTGCAGCTTGGGCAATTATATATAAATTGCATTTATCTTGCACCTTTGACCGCTTCGCTGTGCTCTGGCCGCTAATCCATCTCCGTTGGGACTACATCTAACATCCAAACCCCCGAGCAGCTTGGAAAGAACTACCTTAAAAAAATAAAAGCACGCTGTCACAAAAATGTTTCCTTCTTTCCTCCAAAGAGTGGGTTTTCTGTTTGGCCCCCTCCCACAGAAAAAAAAAAAAAAAAAAAAGAAAAAAAAGAAAAAAAGACCCACTTGCCTTAGGCAAAGGATGGGTGATATTTAGTCTGGGACCAGCGACAGATTATGATCTGATGCCTTATGACTTTTATACCACTGCAAATGGGAAACGCAGAGCTTTTCTGTCACAGACTTTTAGCCCCAGAAGATTGAGAGATACTGTTCGGAATTTGTTGTTGTTGTTTCGTTTTAACAGAAACGCAATTTTAGAGGCTTCGCAAAACCGATTAGTTATAATTTCTCCTCTGTGTGAATTGAGCGCAGGCCCCCGTGGGAACCTCTTTTTGCAGATGGTGGAATGAAAAAAAAGCTCAAACATTTCCTTTCGATATTTGAGAGAGTTTTATCATTTAATTTCACTGCAAAATGTGGCATCTACATCACGCGTCCGCCTGACGACACACAAATATCTCATGAGCCCTCCTGTGAGCTGCCTTGGGCACCTCTCTCCTACCGATCCCCTATGGGTGACAGGTCATCTCAGATGAGACTGGGTGAAACCTGCAGGGTGGGATGTTCAAATCTGCTTCTTTTTGACCCACCTCTACCCCACTGATGTTAGGACATTGCATGACAACATGTGTTAGCTAAATAGTGATAAAGCAGCCAGGACTATCCACAGTTGTAGGTTCTCCCCATTCACCTACAATTGTAGGTTCTCCCCATCCACCTACAACTGCAGGTTCTCCCCATCCACCTACAACGGCAAGTTCTCCCCATCCACCTACAACTGCAGGTTCTCCCCATCCACCTACAACGGCAAGTTCTCCCCATCCACCTACAACTGCAGGTTCTCCCCATCCACCTACAACGGCAAGTTCTCCCCATCCACCTATAATTGCAGGTTCTCTCCATTTACCTACAGTTGTAGGTTCTCCCCATCCACCTACAACTGCAGGTTCTCCCCATCCACCTACAACGGCAAGTTCTCCCCATCCACCTATAATTGCAGGTTCTCTCCATTTACCTACAACTGCAGGCTCTCTCCATTTACCTACAGTTGCAGGTTCTCCCCATCCACCTACAACTGCAGGTTCTCCCCATCCACCTACAGTTGCAGATTCTCCCCGTCCACCTACAATTGTAGACTTATCCCCATCCGTAGTGTAAAATACCTTACTTCAGCTTTATTTTATGGCCTACCAATGCATTGTAGGGATTAGGCTCACCTCTTAAATGGCTGAAATACAGGGTTTTGCACACGGGGGAAAAAAATAATTCTTCCGCAAATGTTCGGAAACCCGATACATTTAAAAACATATTTCAATTAGTGTTGTAACAGCTGCACGCTGTGTGCTGCTAAGGTATGTTGTGTGGTGTCTGAACAAAGAACTTTGCTCAAGCTGTCATGTTCCCTCAGATCAAAACCGAGCCCTTGATAGGGATGTGGTAGACTAAATAGCTCTAGTATAGCCTTTTTAGTAATAATATAAATTAATATGAAAATATGAAGTATTTTAATCTTCTCGTTTCTAAATTAATTTATAAAATATGGATGATTCCCTGCCAGACTGCCTCTGTACTGGACTGGGGGAGGCCCCAGGTAGCAGGAGGTGCAGCATTGAACGGATGTTGAGTGCAAAGGATGAGCAAAGCAGGCAAAGACTGAGGGACGAGAACATCACCCGGCCTCTGGAAGGGCAGGTGGAAGGGGAGGGACTCTTTACGAGAGAGTGTAGCGATAGGATGAGGGGGAACAGTTTTAAACTGAACGAGGGGAGATTTAGATTAGATATTAAGAAGAAATTCTTTACTGTGAGGGTGGTGAGACACTGGAACAGGTTGCCCAGAGAAGCTGTGGATGCCCCATCCCTGGAGGTGTTCAAGGCCACGCTGGATGGGATGTTGAGCAACCTGGTCTGGTGGGAGGTGTCCCTGCCCAGGGCAGGGGGGTTGGAACTTTATGATCTTTAAGGTCCCTTCCAACCTGAACTGTTCTGTGATTCATTCTATGATTCTAAGTCTGGATGAGAAGCAGTGGAGGTGATTGACTTCTGTTTGAGGAGAGGAAAAGCGCTGGGCAACTGGATGGAGCACATCTGTGGGGTGAGAACAGGCATCAAATGTGGAGTGCCTCAAAAAAATCAGGAAGTTTGAACTAATGAGAAGGAGCGGCGTTGTGGAGAAGTGGAACAAGACAAGGGCTGGGCTTGCCGATGGTAGGGAAAAGTAAGTCAGAGGGAGGGACTGAGAGAGTGTGGGCAGAAGTTCAGTGAGGAGAAGGACACAAAAAAAAGGTGCCAAGGAAAAGCAGAAGGTCTACGAGGAACAAAAGAGGAATGGAATCAGCAACTATGGAGATAGTGGCAAAGGGATGGTAGCGTGTTGCTCTGAGTGGGCTCAGCGGGAGAGCCGGGATGAGGCAGGGATGCAGGCGGCGGCATCTGGTGCATCCAGCCGGGCAGTTGGTAGCATTGGGAAAGCTCCCACCTCATCCCGTGAGGGTTTTCTTCTGGCAGCGCTGGGGTTTGAGGGCGCTTCGGGATTTTAAGCTAATTTGAGTAAGTGACTTGATGGTGCTAACATCTCCCCGGCTAAGTCTGTGGGATTTCCCTCCCGTGGCAAAAATTGAGCTCTGAATCACTCCTGGCTCTGGATTCGGTGCATCCCCAGGGCAAGGTTGAAGGTTCAAAGCCCAGAGTTTTCTTCGAGCCTGATTTTAACCAACAGGTTAAACTGGCAGAAATGCACATTTAGGAAACAGATCAAAAAAGCGACACTTCTATAATTCAATGTATCAAGCTTGAATTTTTAATTTTACTGTAAAGGGATATAATGAAAAAAAGAAAAAAAAAGAAACCCTTTGTGTGTGCAAGTTTAGGAAACTCACAAAGAAATGCAGTTTGAGTCCCCATTTCCAGGCATCCACTAATTTCCCTGTCACTTGGGTTATTCTATCTGTGGTTTCTCCTGTATTTTCCTTCCTGCCAGATCTCCCCTTCGTTTCATAACATACAATTTTTGGCTTCCTCGAGCATTCGTTAATCACACCTTATTAAATGTGAACTTTCACAGAGGGACCTGAAGGTAGCTGTGAGTAGATCAGGCAAAAAAAAAAAAGAAAAGAAAAAAAAAAAAAAGCATATTCTTTGGTATTTGTTCTTAGCGACTTTGCTATGGAAGTTAATTTTTTTTTATGCCCGACTTTCCCCGCTCTCGAGTCCCAGCGGTGGCTGCAGGAGAAAAGAAAG